>NC_036842.1:15147802-15150699 GCF_002910315.2 Salvelinus sp. IW2-2015
CATTCGAGTGTTCGCTGGGGGGAATATATACGGCTGTGATTTGATCGAGAGAATTCCCTTGGTAGATAATGCCGGTCGACATTTGATTTGGAGAGTTCTAGATCAGGTGACAGAATGACTTGAGTTCCTGGTGTTGTTATGATGATCACACCACGTCTCGTTAATCATAAGGCATACCCCCCGCCCTCTTCTTACCAGAAAGATGTTTGTTTTCTGTCGGCGCGATGCATGAAGAAACCAGCTGCTGCACCGACTCCGTTAGCGTCTCTTGAGTTAGCCATGTTTCCGTGAAGCAGAGCCACGTTGCAATCCCTGATGTCTCTCTGGAATGCTACCCGTGCTCGGATTTCATCAACCTTATTGTCAGAGACTGGACATTGGCGAGTAGTATGCTAGGAGTGGGAGCGCGATGTGCCTGTCCCAAGCCTGACCAGTCGAGGCCGCCTCGTTTGCCCTTTAACGCGCCGTCGCACAGTGTCGCGTGGCATCAGTCCATTGTTCTGTATTGGGACGGCTGAAGGGCAAAACACTGCGTCCAGTTTCGGGAAAGTCATATTCTGTAGAGAAAACGATGATGAGTTGACGTTAATCGTATATTCAGTAGTTCCTCCCGACTGTATGTAATGAAACCTAAGATTACCTGGGGTACTGATGTAAGAAATAACACATAAAAAAACAAAATACTGCATATTTTCCAAGGAACGCGAAGCGAGGCGGCCATCTCTTTTTCGGCGCCGGAAGTACAAAAAAAGTTAGCCTGGCGCCTGCTAACTTGTTATGCGCCATGCCTAGCATTTGTAACTTGTTCGCAAATGTGTAACTTCAGCAACTGTAAATGATTTTACTAGCTATCTACGTAACAAAATTGACGAGGGTTGACATTGGTAACGGTTATGACATTGGATGCATTTCTATCTCACAAAATTATAGGCATGATGCAAGATAGGATTTCAAACAGACATAAATAACAAGTATTGCATGTCCAGCTAGCTAGCTAAGTTTACTAGAAAACAATGAGGAGAAACAAAAATACAAACATTTACTAATGTAAATCTCTAAAACTGAAGCTGGTTTTACTATAAAAAATATTTGCCTAAGTATGCCTGATAGACTTGACTGTAGGTAGATACTGTCTGCCTATCTACCATTTGTAAGGTCTGGTCACTGTGGAAAGGTTGAGGGTTATGCCATATTTATTTTAGGCTTGATATTGTTGTAAACGTAATCTATGTGTCTGTGCACATGTGTGCATGTCGACTAGTCTACCCTAATGTTGATGTTATGCTGGCACGGTTCAACTGTTGTTCAAACTACACAATAGAGTATATATATATGTTTTGTCTTATAGAACATATTGTGTGGTGCCTGGGCTTCTTCCTGGAGTGGATTCTAGATACAGAAACATAATTCCTTTGCCTGCTTGTATCATTGTATCAGAACTGTATTCCGTGAACTGTATCCTTCTCGAGGGATTAGACATTATGCTGGATTTCAAGCAGATGACTCATGAGCTGAAAGACAGTTTGATCATGACAACATTCCTCCCAAAGCTTTACAAGTATTCCCTAAACTTACTGTATGTTTAATTGAAATGTCAATTTCATCATGACCACCACTCCCATCATCTGCTGATCACCAGTTCTCTTAGCTACAGATGGTTATACCAGACAATGTGATTTAACCAAAGATTTTCAGTATCCATTACTGGGAGTTACAGGATAGGTACTGATTGGTGTAGCACAGATCATTTTCAACGAACCTTAGCGATGCCGTCTTCATCCTCGATTTGGGGGAACAGGAGTCTCATAAATTGTCTGTGTCTGTCACACCCTGATCAGTTTCACCTGTCCTCGGTATTGTCTCCACCCCCTCCAGGTGTCGCTTGTTTTCCCCAGTGTATTTATCCCTGTGTTTCTTGTCTCTCTGTGCCAGTTCGTCTTGTATGTTTCCAAGTCAACCAGTGTTTTTCCTGTTCTCCTGCTTTTTGCATTCTCCTTTTTCTAGTCCTCCTGGTTTTGACCCTTGCCTGTTTCTGGACGTTGTACCCGCCTGCCTGACCATTATGCCTGCCTTGACCATGAGCTTGTTGTCACAACTTCTACCAAAGGGGGCTCCTCTCTCTGTTCGGGCGGTGCTCGGCGTCGCCGGTCTACTAGCCATCACCTTTTTCCTTTTCTGTTTGTTTTGTCTTTGGTTCTTTTCACACCTGGTTTAATTTGCGTTAATTTCTGTGTGTTATATGTACCCTGTTGCCTGCCTCGGTTTGTGCGGGATTAGTCTTTTGTTGTGATGTGCTCGGTTGGATTTACTGTTATTTGTTTTCACGGTTCCGTAAGTGTATGAGTGTTGGAACTGTGTTTGTTCCTCTGTGCGTCTGCCCGGGTTCTCTGTTACGTGGGTGTCGTCCTTTTCCATTGTGCCATTCCAGTGTTGGTGGACTGTCTTATTAACCTGTTTGGGCTGCAATCCCCACACAGGTACACCTATGACAACTGCCATTTCAAGTGCAGGGCGCGAAATTCAAAATCTATTTTCTTTTAATATTTAACTTTCACACATTAACAAGTCCAATACAGCATATGAAAGGTAGACATCTTGTGAATCAAGCCAACATGTCCGATTTTTAAAATGTTTTACAGGGAAGACAAAATATGTAAATCTATTAGCTAACCACGTCAGCAAAAGAGAGCACTTTTCTAACTCCATCAGTTTTTTACTCCGTCACTAGCTATCACTAATTCGACCAAATAAAGTATATATAGCCACTAACCAAGAAACCACTGATTGTAGTGAATATGTAATTTAATAGTGTAATACCAATAAAATTGACACACTTTTTCAAAAAAAACAAACATATAGCCTATACAATTAATATGTATTAATCAGAACTGTCATCT
>NC_036842.1:15151172-15335317 GCF_002910315.2 Salvelinus sp. IW2-2015
TCTGAACAAGATATTCACTAAATTTCTTCTCTCATACCCTCTTGACACCCAGAGCAAGGCGTACGGAGTGTACGTAGGGTCTTACGTATAATGACCATGTATAGGCATAACGTTGAAGCGAGCATAGATTTCTGACATTCTACTTCTTGGTCAGGGAAAGTGCTGCCAAATGACTTCTGTACCACTCAGAGAAAAAATTAGAACGGTTTTAGAAACTAGAGATTGTTTTCTATCCAATATTAATATTAATATGCATATTGTAAGAGCAAAAATTGATTAAGAGGCCGTTTGAAAATTGGCACATATTTTCCAGTTTTTCCAATACGCCCCCTGCACACGCTTCTCAGACATCCCTGCTCTCCTGCGCCTGACTCCTACACCTATCACCTACTGTATTTTAGGATTTGACAAATAAACAAATATTCTTTGGATATCCGAATGTCTAGTCATCTGTTTGACGCTACAGGGCCCTTTGCAGCTTATATAAATACACACACACACACACAATCCAGTGAGTTCATAATAATGTATTCTCATCCCGGCACCAATCTTTCCATAAGGAAATGAATGTGAAAGATAGTAAACTACACTATTATCATCACCACTCTGCAGGTGAACCAGCAGCTTTCATGTCTGTCTCTTTGTGTTTTTCACAAACACACCATGGAACTGATTGCACCACAGGCTTCCTCATACTGGGCCATTCTCTGATCTGTTCAGACCTGAAATAGAAAAACACCACATAGAGACTGCTAGTAGACAAGCAAACAGGCACAGAGACAGAGACCATTTATCAACAGCATACATTACTCACAAAATTCAGGCGTATGTGGAGATTCTAGGACTTGAGTGCGCAGCAAATTATTGGGATTTATCAAACTGTCGCACACAACATGTACGCATGTTTTCATTGATAAATCATTGCTCTCGAACAAGCTACCATTTACTTCACACTGGAAGAAGTTAAGCCACACTAAAGCTACCCTTAATAACCTCACAGATGTAAAGTCCCCTGTTTAGGGGACCTGCGTGGTTCTGGTACCCTATCTGACTGACATTTTTGCTTATAAATCAATCTGGGGACAACGTAGATTAAAATGGATTGCATTGAGCAGTAGCCCTGGTTTTCAGGGACACGAGTATTTTTCCGCCTATGTGACGTAGGATGTGAAATCTGACACCACTTGAAGCTGGGATGTCCTTCCAACCATTCCATTCGCTCTTCCGACTGCCCATCAACTCGAACAAGATTAATATGTGATGAAATGCGAGTTCCTAATGAGTTCAGGAAGTCAAGCTAGAGCTCGGTGTGACTTTCACAGTGGTGGGTCAAACATTTTGATCAAGAGAGACCGTTAGAAAATATGCACATTTTCTCTAATACTAAAAATACGAAATATTTATTTTACAATTATAAGGAAGGTGAAATGTTATAGTTAGTCATTTTATAATTTGATTATACTATATTTCAAAAGCATTTAAGTAGTTTCAAGCTGTATTCATACAGTTTTGGTGAATACATAATATGTAATATTTCACTCTTCGTACTTTGTGACTCCATCCTCCCGACGTCTGCCTTCGATTCATTTCTTTCCAACGCCCTTGCCTCTTTCGACCTCACCCTTTCCCAGTCCCTTCCCACTCACAAGGCAGGCAATACGCTTGACCTCATCTTTACTAGAGAATGTCCGCCTACTTATCTCACTGCAACCCTCCTCCATGTCTCTGATCACTACTGTTTACTTTTCTGTCTCCCTTTCCTCCAACCCTAGCCACTCAGTCCCTACCCGGAAGGTCATGTGCTGTCACAATATTTGCACTCTCTCTTCCACTAATCTCTCCTCTTCTATACTATCATCCCTCCCTTCTGCTAAATCCTTCTCCCTCCTGTCTCCTAATTTTTCCTTTTCAACCCTACTCTCCTCCCTTTCCGCATCCTATGACTCGTACTGTCCCTCCTGGCCGGCTCGGCCCTCCCCTCCTGCTCCGTGGCTGAGTGACTCATTGTGAGCTTACAGAAAAGGGCTGTGGCAGCTCATCCAAAATGAAGGGAAACCTTCCTCACCCTCCTGTCTACCTTTTCTTCCTCTGTATCCACTGCTAAATCCAATTTATATCATCCTAAATTTCAAGCTTCTGCCTCTAACCCTAGGAAACTATTTACCACCTTCTCCTCCCTCCTTAATCCTCCACCCAAACCCGTTCCCTCCTCCCTGTCGGTGGACAACTTTGTCAACTACTTTTAAAAGAACGTTGACGTCATCCGCTCCTCATTCCCTCAGCCTATTGAGTTCACTGGTCCCATTCACACCTTTCTTTTCTTTCCAAAACACTTGAGCATGCTGTCTCTGACCAACTCTCTCCCTACCTCTTTCAGTACTATTTTCTTGACCCTAACCAGTCAGGCTTCTAGATGTGTCATTCAAAAAAGACTGCTCTTCTCTGTGTTATGCAGGCTCTCCATACTGACAAATCTCATCCTCCTAGATTTATCCGATGCCTTCAACACCGTGAAACGTGGAGAGGATCTGTGTCTGTACCACGTACTCTTAGGACTGGTGTCTCCCAGGGCTCGGTTCTAGGCCCTCTCTTCCTCTCTCTATACACCAAGTCACTCAGCTCTGTCACATGGTCTCTCCTATCATTGCTATGCGGATGACACTCCACTACTTTTCTCCTTCCCTCCTTCTGACACCCAGGTGGTGACACGCATCTCTGCATGCCTGTCAGATATCTCAGCTTGGTTGTCGGCCCACCATCTCAAGCTCAACCCAGACAAGACGGAGCTGCTCTTCCTCCCTGGAAGGCCTGCTCATTCAAAGACATCATCACGGTTGACAACTCCATGGTGTCCCCCTCCCAGAGTGCAAAGAACATTGGCGTGACCCTGGACAACACCCTGTCGTTCTCTGCAAACATCAAAGCAGTGACTCGCTCCTGCAGGTTCATGCTCTACAGCAGCTGTAGAATATGTCTCTACCTCTAACATGAAGCGGCGCAGGTCCTAATCGAGACACCGCATGTGCCAATAAACCCCTGAAACTTATCCAAAATGCTGCAGCCCGCCTTGCGTTCAACCTTCCCAAGTTCTCCCAAGTCACACCGCTCCTCCGCACACTCCACTGGCTTCCTGTCGAAGCTCGCATCCACTACAAGACCATTGTACTTTCCTACGGAGCAGCAAGAGGACCTGCCACTCCCTACCTTCGGGCTATCCTCAAACCCTACACCCCAACCTGAGCACTCTGTTCTGCGACCTCTGGTCTCTTGGCCCTCCCACCCCTACAGAAGGGATGCTCCCACTCAGCCTAGTCCTAGCTTTTCTTTGTCCTGGCACCACAATGGTGGAACCAGCTTCCCCCTGAAGCTAGGACAGCAGAGTCCCTGCACATCTCTCCATAGCTACATTATTGAGGAAAATTGTACTTACTGTGACTGTGATATGTGGTTGTCCCACCTAGCTATCTTAAGATGTAACTGTGTCTGCTAAATGACTTAAATGTAAATGCAATTTTTATATTTTTATAATATTTGTACCTTGTACTTGAGCTTGTGTCCTCAAAAGTGACTACATCTCAGCAATGTATAACTATTTACGACTGTATTTTAACCTTTCTTGGAGTATGCAGCATTACTAGTTATTGTTTTTGGCCTTCTCATGATAAATAATAGCTTTTGGGGATTTGTAGATTACATTATACACTGCTCAAAAAAATAAAGGGAACACTTAAACAACATAATGTAACTCCAAGTCAATCACACTTCTGTGAAATCAAACTGTCCACTTAGGAAGCAACACTGATTGACAATAMATTTCAMATGCTGTTGTGCAAATGGAATAGACAAMAGGTGGAARTTATAGGCAATTAGCAAGACACCCCCAATAAAGGAGTGGTTCTGCAGGTGGTGACCACAGACCACTTCTCAGTTCCTATGCTTCCTGGCTGATGTTTTCATCACTTTTGAATGCTGGCGGTGCTTTCACTCTAGTGGTAGCATGAGACGGAGTCTACAACCCACACAAGTGGCTCAGGTAGTGCAGCTCATCCAGGATGGCACATCAATGCGAGCTGTGGCAAGAAGGTTTGCTGTGTCTGTCAGCGTAGTGTCCAGAGCATGGAGGCGCTACCAGGAGACAGGCCAGTACATCAGGAGACGTGATGAAAAAAGCATTTCACAGCACCTGCTTAAACATCTGCTAATCTGTGTATGCAACAAGTAAACTTTGATTTGATCTTAATTACTTGAGGTCTGTGGTATTTGCGGTTTACATTCCATTTTATAATGTCATATTGCTGATGTCAACATTTTGTTTATGAAGCAATATGAATAAACATAACAACAAAGCATCTGAAATGTGACAGGGTGTCACGCCCTGACCTTAGAGATCCTTTTTATGTCTCTATTTTGGTTGGTCAGGGTGTGAGTTGGGGTGTGCATTCTATGTTTTTTGTTCTATGTTTTCTATTTCTATGTGTTTGGCCGGGTGTGGTTCTCAATCAGAGGCAGCTGTCTATCGTTGTCTCTGATTGAGAACCATACTTAGGTAGCCTTTTCCCACCTGTGTTTTGTGGGTAGTTGTTTTCTGTCTTTGTGTCTGTACCAGACAGGACTGTTTCGTTTCATTCTCTTTGTTATTTTGTTTAGTGTTCTGTTTTAATAAATTAACATGAACACTTACCACGCTGTGCTTTGGTCCAATGATTCCTCATCTCCCTTAGACGAACGTTACACAGGGCCAAGGCCTCCTCGGAACTATAACAGTATTGCACAGATGGACATAATTGGGTCATTCTTGAATTGCGGTGGCTTTTGTGTCCCTTGCCTTTGTAATTATTAAAAACAACAAATGACAAATAGTTACACACCATACATGTATTTGTTTATATTGGACTGTTAATCAATGATAAAACATAATGCAAGTCATTTATATAGCAAACTTTATGTTTATGCAATCTGTAAAGTACTTAGGGTAAGCAAATGGACTTGTCCCAATAGTGATGTGTAGAGTTGTAGTGACATGTTTTGGGGATTTTTATTTAATTTAATTCATTTTAGAATAAGGATGTAATGTAACAAAATCTGGAAAAAGTCAAGTGGTCTGAATACTTTCCGAATGCACTGTATACAAGGACCTCACTGCCTTCCTGAAGACAAACAATGTATACGAAACCCTTCAGTCTGGTTTTAGACCCCATCATAGCACTGAGACTGCACTTGTGAAGGTGGTAAATGACCTTTTAATGGCATCAGACCGAGGCTCTGCATCTGTCCTGGTGCACCATAGTGCTGCTTTTGATACCATCGATCACCACATTATTTTGGAGAGATCGGAAACACAAATTGGTCTACACGGACAAGTTCTGGCCTGGCTTAGATCTTATCTGTCGGAAAGATATCAGTTTGTCTCTGTGGATGGTTTGTCCTCTGACAAATCAACTGTACATTTTGGTGTTCCTCAAGATTCCGTTTTAGGACCACTATTGTTTTCACTATATATTTTACCTCTTGGTCATGTCAATTGGAAACATAATGTTAACTTTCAATGCTATACGGATGACACAAAGCTGTACATTTCAATGAAACATGGTGAAGCCCCAAAATTACCCTCGCTGGAAGCCTGTGTTTCAGACATAAGGAAGTGGATGGCTGCAAATGTTCTACTTTTAAACTGGGACAAAACAGAGATGCTTGTTCTAGGTCCCAAGAAACACAGAGATCTTCTGTTGAATCTGACAATTATTCTTGATAGTTGAACATTCGTCTCAAATAAAACTGTGAAGGTCCTCTACGTTACTCTGGACTCTGATCTCTCTTTTGACGAACATATCAAGACTGTTTCATATGTGTAGGTATGTACGGCAGGAGCAAATCGTAAAGATAGGTGTGAGCAAGCCCATGTAATGCTTTGTAGGTTAGCAGTAAAACCTTGAAATCAGCCCTTGCCTTAACAGGAAGCCAGTGTAGAGAGGCTAGCACTGGAGTAATATGATCAAATTCTTTGGTTCTAGTCAAGATTCTAGCAGCCGTGTTAAGCATTAACTGAAGTTTATTTAGTGCTTTATCTGGGTAGCCGGAAAGTAGAGCGTTGCAGTAGTTTAACCTAGAAGTGACAAAAGCACGGCTACATTTTTCTACATAATTTTTGGACAGAAAGTTTCAGATTTTTGCAATGTTACGTAGATGGAAAAAAGCTGTCCTTGAATCATATCTCCACACTGGCTTCCTGTTAAGGCAAGGGCTGATGTAGTGTCACTTGGTGTTACTCAATTTAACTTAAATTAACATCTCTAGGGTAGGTGGGACGTTAGCGTCCCACCTCATCAACAGCCAGTGATACTGCAGGGCGCCATATTCAAAACAACAGAAATCCCATAATTTAAATTCCTCAAACATACAAGTATTTTACACCATTTTAAAGCTACACGTGTTGTAAATCCAGCCAAAGTGTCCGATTTCAAAAAGGTTTTACGACGAAAGCACACCAAACGATTATGTAAGGTATGAGCCAAGTCACAGAAAAAGACAGCCATGTTTCCAGCTAAAGAGAGCATTAACAAAAAGCAGAAATAGACATAAAATTAATCACTAACCTTTGATAATCTTCATCAGATGACACTCATAGGACTTCATGTTACACAATACATGTATTTTATGTTCGGTAAAGTTCATATTTATATCCAAAAATATCAGTTTAGGCAAGACGCTACTGTATCACTTGGCAAAAAGCCTGAGAAAATGCCTCGCGCCACATTAAAATGAATGACTATGAAAATTACTATAAAATCAAACTTTCATTAAATCACACATGAAAGATATCAAATTAAAGCTACACTGGTTGTGAATCCAGCCAACATGTCAGAATTCAAATAGGCTTTTCAGCGAAAGCATAGGATGCTATTATCTGAGCATATCTGAGCTCCCTGCAGGAGCGACACAAAACGCAGAATAAAAATATAATTCATGCCTTACCTTTGACGAGCTTCTGTTGTTGGCACTCCAATATGGCCCATAAACATCACAAATGGTCCTTTTGTTCGATTAATTCCGTCGATATATGTCCAAAATGTCCATTTATTTGGCGCGTTTGATCCAGAAAAACACCGGTTCCAACTTGCTCAAACATAACGACAAAATATATCAAAGGTTACCTTTAAACTTTGCCAAAAAATGTCAAACTACTTATGTAATACAACTTTAGGCATTTTTTTACGTTAATAATCGATAAAATTGAAGACGGGGTGATATGTGTCAATACAGGATTAAAACGATATGTAGCATGCCTTCTGTTTGATTGAAACGCATGTCTAGGACACCAGGAGTGCCTCGACTTCAAGATGGCCGTATTTCTTCATTTACACAAAGGAATAACCTCAACCTATTTCTCACGACTGTTGACATCCAGTGGAAGCCGTAGGAACTGCAAGCAAGTGGCTTAGAATTCTGGTGTCCCAATAAAATATAATTGAAAAGACGGTGACCTCAAAAAAAAAAAAGTCTGAATGGTTTGTCCTCGGGGTTTCGCCTGCTAAATAAGGTCTGTTATACCCACAGCCATGATTCAAACAGTTTTAGAATCTTCAGAGTGTTTCCTATCCAAATCTACTAATACTATGCATATCTTATCTCCTGGCGATGAGTAACTGGCAGTTGAATTTGGGTATGTTTTTCATCCAAACGTGAAAATGCTGCCCCCTACCCTAGAGAAGTTAAGGGAAATAACATTGTGAGCAAAAACGATTAATCATAACACTAGGCGGCAGGTGGCCTAGTGGGGCGGCAGGTAGCCTAGTGGTTACGACAGATTTTGGGCCAGAAGCCTAGTGGTTACGACAGCTTTTGGGCCAGTAAACGAAAGGTTGCTGGATCGAATCCCCAAGCTGACAAGGTAAAAATCTGTCGTTCTGCCCCTGAACAAGGCAGTTAACCCACTGTTCCCCGGTAGGCTGTCATTGTAAATAAGAATTTGTTCTTAACTGACTTGCCTAGTTAAATAAAGGTTAAATTTAAAAAATGATATAGTAAATTAATGTTAATGGCTTGATGACCTTAGATTTGAGCATTTGTGGCATCCATTTTAGAAAATCCTCATATAGATAAAATGTCTCATTGGTGTTACTACATTTACTGGTGGCACAATGTTATCGTAATGGTAAACATTATTTAATGTCGTTAAGCTACCTATTACTTGATTTAGAATAGGAAGATGTAACGAAATACATTTAAATAAATGCAAATTCTTTCCAAAAGGCCATGCCCAAATGCCACCGTAATTCAAGAACAACCCATTTAGCTACCCTCTCCGCCTTCTAAGTTATTTAATTAAAGATATCAGGGACATGGGGGCAGCCCATATCACACAGTAACGATCCCACAGTACCCTTTATTATGGACAAGGTTTCTGTTGCTGTGCACATGGAAGTTTCTCCCCCATAATCAGCCTGAATAGCACCCAGAATGCAATAAGTGTCAGAGGTGTTTGTGTGTCATTGTGCCAGTTCTCAAGATCTTCTGTGAAGCTTTCATTTCCCACTCTCTTCTCTGAAGCTCTCATTTGATCCTCTCCTCTGGCACCTCCGTTCAGTGGACCCTGACAGCGCTTCATGAGACGGCAGGTCCACAGGGATCTTTCTGAGACAGAGCCTTTTTTCTCTTCACAACTGCTCCAAACTAATATTGTTATTGTCTAAGTCCCAGAGCTCTCTGCTAAACGACGGTTAATGAGATAAGACAACATGGCTGCCCTCCTCTGGAGATGGACAGAGCTCAGGCTGGGAGACTAGAATGTTACACTTCTTTGAATTAAGAAAGGAAGCTATATTTGTCTTCAATCAATTTTGTCTTCGAATCCTCTGATGTGTGTGCATCCACACCAAACAAACATTTAGGGAGGCAGCATCATCCAAATGAGGCATGAGGAGAATGGAGGCCTGCCAACAGTAGCATTGGCCTCACAGCTGTTTAAATGTGGATAGAGGGCGGCTGTGGACGCTGATTAGAACACTGGAACACTCTGATTACACATGGATGGCCCTCTAATTTGAATCTCCTACCGGGCACAAGTGCTCTTCCACTGGGTGTATTCTCACAAGATAAGGAGTTGTGGACTGACTACACCATTCTGTGTCGATTTGCCCATAAATCGGCATTTCCCATTAATTACTGTATTTGTTTTGTTGAAAAGTTGCCCAGTGCCCCTTGTGTATTGTCCATGTATCTTATTGTGTAGTGCTTCTGTGCGTGGTTGTTTTGTGTCTATAGCAGTAGAAGAGTGTCCTATATCCCCTCTGATATCTTTGGAGCAGCTTGTCCCAGATAGGCCTGTGATTGATCGGGACACTTTAGCCTGAAGGGTCCTGCTGTGTCCGCAGTGGGAATGCAGTCATCTTCATCACTTTTACTTAAACCAGGGAATCATCCTGCAGTGATAAATTGGGGGGGGGGGGTGCTATGTCAGAGCAGCACACATTGAACAGGCTGAGGGCACATAGACTGAGAGGAGGGGGTGGGAGGGAGGGTACTAATGAATGGCCCCTGGTTTTGGCCAATTACTCAATTAGCTGATCTGACGAAGTGCTCTATCTTTCTCAGACACTGCTTTCTAGCTTGGCATAATGTTGGCCCTCAGTACACAGGTGGAGAAGGGGGAGAAGGAGGGATGTCTGATGAGATCCCAAGGTCAGGGAGGCAGGCAAGGATTCTCCTTTTCTCTCTCAACAGATGGCCTCTAGCCATGTTATATACAGAGCTGTGCAAAAGTATTCATCCCCCTTGGCGTTTTTCCTATGTTTTTGCATTACAACCTGTAATTTAAATATATTTTTATTTGGATTGTATGTAGTGGACATACACAAAATTGTCCAAATTGGTGAAGTGACACAATTTTTATTTATTTTTTACGGAAAACTGTTGCGTGAATATGTATTCACCATTTTTGCTATTACGCCCCTAAATAAGATATGTTGCAACCAATTACCTTCGGAAGTCACAAAATACGTTTTAAAAAGTCCACCTGGGTACAAAAATATCCCAAACTTTGAACATCCTACAGATCACCATTAAATCCATTATTAAAAAATGGAAAGAATATGGCACCAAAATAAACCTGCCAAGAGAGGGCCACCCACCAAAACTCATGGACCAGGCAAGGAGGGCATTAATCAGAGGGGCAATAAAGAGACCAAAGATAACCCTGAAGGAGCTGCAAAGCTCCACAGCAGAGATTGGAGTATCTGTCCATAGTACCACTTTAAGCCGTACACTCCACAGATCTGGGCTTTACGGAAGAGTGTCCAGAAAAAAGCCATTGCTTTTGGTGTTCACCAAAAGGCATGTGGGAGACTCCCTAAACATATGGAAGAAGGTACTCTGGTCAGATGAGACTAAAATGTAGCTTTTTGGCCATCAAGGAAAACGCTATGTCTGGCACAAACCCAAAACCTCTCATCACCCCGAGAACACCATCCCCACAGTGAAGCATGGTGGTGGCAGCATCATGCTGTGGGGATGTTTTTCATCTACAGGGACTTTGAAACTTGTCAGAATTGAAGGAATGATGGATGGTGCTAAATTCTTGAGGGAAACCAGTTTCAGTCTTCCAAAGATTTGAGACTGGGACGGAGGTTCACCTTCCAGCAGGACAATTCCCCTAAGCATACTGCTAAAGCAACACTCGAGTGGTTTAACTTCTTTGGGCTGCAAGCCCGAAGCCGGGCACAATATGACAACAGCCACTTCAAGTGCAGGGCGCGAAATTCAAAATATATTTTTTAGAAATATTTTACTTTCACACATTAACAAGTCCAATACAGCAAATGAAAGATAAACATCTTGTGAATCCAGCCAACATGTCCGATTTTTTAAAATGTTTTACAGCGAAAACACCACGTATATTTATGTTAGCTCACCACCAAATACAAAAAAGGACAGACATTTTTCACAGCACAGGTAGCATGCACAAAACCAACCTAACTAACCAAGAACCAACCAAACTAACCAAGAAACAACTTCATCAGATGACAGTCTTATAACATGTTATACAATAAATCTATGTTTTGTTCGAAAAATTTGCATATTTGAGGTATAAATCAGTTTTACATTGCAGCTACCATCACAGCTACCGTCAGAAATAGCACCGAAGCAGCCAGAGTAATTACAGACACCAACGTGAAATACCTAAATACTCATCATAAAACATTTCTGAAAAATACATGATGTACAGCTAATGAAAGACAAGCATCTTGTGAATCCAGTCAATATTTCCGATTTCTTAAGTGTTTAACAGCGAAAACACAATATAGCATTATATTAGCTTACCACAATAGCCAGAAACACAAGCCATTTACCAGCAGCAAAAGTTAGCGATCGTAACAAACCAGCAAAAGATATATAATTTTTGACTAACCTTGATAAGCTTCATCAGATGACAGTCCTATAACATCARGTTATACATACACWTATGTTTTGTTYGAAAATGTGCATATTTAGAGCTGAAATCAGTGGTTATACATTGTGCTAACGTAGCATCTTTTTCCCACAACGTCCGGATATTTTTCTGACACTCACATATTCTGACCAAATAACTGTTCATAAACATTACTAAAAAATACATGTTGTTTAGGAAATGATAGATACACTAGTTCTTAATGCAATCRCCGTGTTAGAATTCTAAAAATAACTTCATTATGACATGCAGTTTACGTTATGGCGAGAGCGTGCCCAAAATCTGGGCGCAAACTACTAGTTCACATGTTCGACAGATATATGAAATAGCATCATAAAATGGGTCCTACTTTTGATGATCTTCCATCAGAATGTTGTACAAGGGGTCCTTTGTCGGGAACAATCGTTGTTTGGTTTTAGAATGTCCTCTTCTCCAGTCAATTAGCACGGAAAGCTAGCAAAGTGGCACGAAGCTCTCATTCGTGAACAAACGCAGACTAAGCAACACGCCTAACGTCCCGAAAAAATTTCAATAATCTAATAAAACTATATTGAAAAAACATACTTTACGATGATATTGTCACATGTATCAAATAAAATCAAAGCCGGAGATATTAGTCGTCTATAACGACAGCTTTACAGAAGGCAATACCAGGTCCCTTCTCGCGCGTTCCAGAAAACAGGAAATTGGGGTCACGGCATGCCAAGAGCTTTTATTCGACCTCAGATCATGTTATACACTCCATTTCTTCTCTCACTGCCTGTTGACATCTAGTGGAAGGCGTATGAAGTGCATGTATACTAATAAATATCAAGCACATTTATAGGCAGGCCCTAGAACAGAGCATCGATTTCAGATTTTCCACTTCCTGTCAGGAAGTTTGCTGCAAAATGAGTTCTGTTTTACTCACAGATATAATTCAAACGGTTTTAGAAACTAGAGAGTGTTTTCTATCCAATATTAATAATAATATGCATATTGTACGAGCAAGAATTGAGTACGAGGCCGTTTGAAATGGGCACCTTTTATCCAGGCTACTCAATACTGCCCCTGCAGCCCAAAGAGGTTAAGGGACATTTACATGTCTTGGAATGGCCTAGTCAAAGCTCAGACTTCAATCCAATTGAGAATCTGTGGTATGACTTAAAGATTGCTGTACACCAACGGAACCCATCCAACTTGAAGGAGCTGGAGCAGTTTTGCCTTGAATAATGGGCAAAAATCCCAGTGGATAGATGTGCCAAGCTTGTAGAGACATACCCCAAGAGACTTGTAGCTGTAATTGCTGCAAAAGCTAGCTCTAAAAGTATTGACTTTTGGAGGGTGAATAGGTATGCACGCTCAAGTTTTCAATTTTTTTGGTCTTGTTTGCTTCACAATAAAAATATTTTGCATCTTCAAAGTGGTAGGCATGTTGTGTAAATCAAATGATACAAACCCCCCAATAAAATACATTTTAATTCCAGGTTGTAAGGCAACAAAATAGGAAAAATGACAAAATACTTTCGCAAGCCACTGTATGTCAACTTCTGTTGGATGAATCATTTGTAATACCACATAATTAAAGAAGTTATTATTTTAATCCTAAATCGAGGTGCACTCAGAAATAGGTTGAAATGTAAAGATCCATCAAAATACTCCCACACAGTTTTTATGATTGTGTAATCCACACTCTTTGACTCTACTAAGGCAGCAAGTAACTAGCGGTTAGAGAGTTGGGCCAGTAACCGAAAGGTCGCTGATTTGAATACCTGAGCCGACAAGGTGAAACATCTGTAAATGTGCCCTTGAGCAAGGCATTTGACACTAATTTCCTCCAGGGGTGCCTTACTTCTATGGCTGACCCTGTAAAACACATTTTATTGCACCTATCTGGTGTACGTGACAATAAAACCTACATACAGTACCAGTCAAAGGTTTGGACACACCTACTCATTCAAGGGTTTTGCTTTATTTTTACTATTTTCTACTTTGTAGAATAATAATGAATACATCAAAACAATGAAAGAACACATATGGAATCATGTAGTAACCAAAAGTGTTAATCAAATCAAAATACACTGCTCAAAAAAATAAAGGGAACACTTAAACAACACAATGTACCACCTGCAGAACCAGTCCTTTATTGGGGGGTGTCTTGCTAATTGCCTATCATTTCCACCTTTTGTCTATTCCATTTGCACAACAGCATGTGAAATTTATTGTCAATCAGTGTTGCTTCCTAAGTGGACAGTTTGATTTCACAGAAGTGTGATTGACTTGGAGTTACATTGTGTTGTTTAAGTGTTCCCTTTATTTTTTTGAGCAGTGTATATTTCAGATTCTTCAAAGTAGCCACTCTTTACCTTGATGACAGCTTTGCACACTCTTGGCATTCTCTCAACCAGCTTCATGAGGTAGTCACCTGGAATACTTTTCCAACAGTCTTGAAGTTCCCACATATGCTGAGCACTTGTTGGCTGCTTTTCCTTCCATCTGCTGTCCAACTCATCACAAATCATCTCAATTGGTTTGAAGTCAGGTGATTGTGGAGCCCAGATCATCTGATGCAGCACTCCATCACTCTCCTTCTTGGTCAAATAGCCCTTACATAGTCTGGAGATGTGTTGGGTCATTGTCCTGTTGAAAAACAAATGATAGTCCTATCGGGACAACCAAAGAACCTTTTTGGAACCCTTTTTTCTAGGTTCATGAATAGATCTTACATGCTTTCCTTGTACATCACTGTGAAAATGGTGTCACACTATCTTTAATATACAGTACACATCAACAGCTGTCAGGGTGATCATGTGTACCATCATTCATACTTCAGGGTATAACAAAAGACAATTTGGCAGCTAAACCTGCATTGTCTGCAAAACGACTTCAGGCCTGTTCCATTGAGAAGTTGGAAAATTCCTAAATAAAGCACTCCTTATTGTCCTTTGTGCAGATAAAAAAAAATATCGATAGGTCTTCTGAAAACTGTCATTTACCAATACCATTTTTCCTTTTTTCTTAAAAAAAGCTGTTTTAATAGAAATGGTCAATATGTGTTTCAATAGTTTTCCTTTTTCATAAAGAGATTAGTCTGACAACATGAAAAAGGTTATGAAAGTCTGATCAGTGGCATTGCGCAGTGTCTCGGTGCCCCTCGCAACATTCGAGTCATGGGGCAGAGAGAAACATTTACATTTTTATAGCTAATCTCAAGCTATTTCACACATTTTGCCATGATGCTTGGAGGAAATGTTGGGATTCTTTCTTTAAAAAAATATTTGTCTTAATATTTGAATTATAGATTTTGATAGACCAAAGTATTAGCTATCACTACATGTCAAGGAACAACCTAAAGTATTTATTTTTCATAAGATGTGTCAGAATATTTTGAAGATAAATACACAACGGAGAGGACTAGAGGTCAAGAGGGAATTAACGATCAATGGAAATTGTCAACGGTGTGTACGGGATGCGAAGTCAGGTGCAGGAGAGCAGAGTGTAGTGAACAGGCGCACTTTAATTCCTTTCTACAAAATACAGCACATAAAAACAATAACGTGCCAAAAACACAGAACATGGCAAAAGTAAAGCGCCCGACAATTATCCACAACACAAACAAACAATTACACACAAAGACATGATGGGAAACAGAGGGCTAAAAACATGTAAATTGATTAGGGAATGAAAACCAGGTGTGTACGGGACAAGACAAAACAAATGGACATATGAAAAATGGAGCGGCGATGGCTAGAAAGCCGGTGACGTCGATCGCCGAACGCCCCCCGAAAAAGGAGAGGAACCGACTTCGGCGGAAGTCGTGACAGAAATTGTGTTTTTTTTTAAATTAATTAGGGAATTAATGATCAATGGAAATAGTTGTTTTTCTGTAATAGGGAATTAATGATGAACCTGTCTAGGACTGGGGTTCCGCTAGCGTTGGTTCCGCTAATCTCTTTATGAAAAAGGATAACTATTGAAACACATATCGACCATTTCTATTAACCTGTCTAGGACTGGGTAACCCCGTTCCGCTAGCGGAACCCCTCGCCAACAGCCAATGAAATTGCAGTGCGCCAAATTCAATCAACAGAAATCTCATAATTTAAATTTCTCAAACATACAAGTATTAGACACCATTTTAAAGATAAAATTGTCGTTAATCCAAATACAGTGTCCGATTTCAAAAAAGCTTTTCGGCGAAAGCAGAACATCAGATGACACTCCCGGGACAACATGTTACACAATACATGTATGTTTTTGTTTGATCAAGTTCATATTTATATCCAAAAACCTCAGTTTACATTTGGTTTTGCCTCCAAAACATCCCGTGAATTTGCACAGAGCCACATCAATTTACAGAAATACTCATAATAAACATTGATAAAAGATACAAGTGTTATTCACAGATTTAAAGATATGCTTCTCCTTAATGCAACCGCTGTGTCAGATTTCCAAGAAACTTTACGGAAAAAGCACACCATGCAATAATCTGAGTACGGCGCTCAGAGACCAACAAAACCCCAAAAGATATCCGCCATGTTGGAGTCAATATAAGTCAGAAATAGCATTATAAATATTCACTTACCTTTGATGATCTTCATCAGAATGCACTCCCAGGAATCCCCGTTCCACAATAAATGTTTGATTTGTTCCACAAAGTCCATCATTTATGTCCAAATGACTCCTTTTGTTTCGCGCGGACAGGTCCAGGCAAAAGTTCAGACGAAAAGTCATATTACAGTTCGTAGAAACATGTCAAACGAAGTATAGAATCAATCTTTAGGATGTTTTTAACATAAATCTTCAATAATGTTCCAACCGGAGAATTCCTTTGTCTGTAGAAAAGCAATGGAATAGAGCTCGCTCTCACGTGAACGAGCGTCACGAGCTCAAGGTATTCTGGCAGACCTCTGACTCATTCCCCAGTAGAAGCATCAAACAAGGTTCTAAAGACTGTTGAAATCTAGTGGAAGCCTTAGGAAGTGCAAAATGACCCCATAGACACTGTGTATTCGATAGGCCAAAGAGTTGAAAACCTACAAACCTCAGATTTCCCACTTCCTGGTTAGATTTTTCTCAGGTTTTCGCCTGCCATATGAGTTATGTTATACTCACAGACATCATTCAAACAGTTTTATTTCCAAATCTACTAATAATATGCATGTATTAGCAACTGGGACTGAGTAGCAGGCAGTTTACTCTGGGCACGCTTTTCATCCAAACGTGAAAATGCTGCCCCCTATCCATAACAAGTTAGTGGGTCAGAGACATGAGAGGAATTTCAGTCCAGGACTCATAACTACTAGGCAAGTTCTCATTGGTCCAAATTGTCTACGCATAGAGCCTGAAATGGGATACTTGTTATTTGGCCATTGGCCTAATTTTATTATCAGGAATTCTAATTGGTCAACCACAGGCTAGGGTTGGGGTATAAAACAACATCCTGTGACTTTGTTCTGTGGAGAGAATCACTGAGGACAGGGGAGAATGAATATCTACCTCTCAGCATAACATCTATGATTTGGCCTCATTGAATAAACCTATTTTTCTCCCCCTGATTTGCTTTGGGGTCTGTGTTATTGAAGAGTAACATCAACTGCTAACAGAACAACTAACTGGATTTATTTATGGGTTGCTATTCTGGCACCACCTAACCAGGTCTCTGAACTCCTCCCTATAGGTTGTCTCATTGTCGTCGGGGATCAGGCCTACCATTGTTGTGTCATTGGCAAACTTAATGATGGTGTTGGAGTCGTGTCTGGCCATGCAGTCATGGGTGACAGGGAGTACAGGAGTGGACTGAGTACGCACCCCTGAGGGGCTCCAGTGTTGATGATCAGCATGGCAGATGTGTTTCTACCTACCTTCACCACCTGGAGCGGCCTGTCAGGAAGTCCAGGATCAAGTTGCAGAGGGAGGTGTTTAGTCCCAGGATCCTTAGCTTAGTGATGAGCTTTGAGGGCACTATGGTGTTGAACCCTGAGCTGTAGTCAATGAATAGCATTCTCACCTAGGTGTTCCTTTTATCCAGGTAAGAAAGGACAGTGTGGAGTGCAATAGAGATTGCGTCATCTGTGGATTTTTTTGAGCGGTATGCAAATTGGAGTGGGTCTAGGGTTTCTGGGATAATGGTGTTAATGTGAGCCCTTACCAGCCTGTAAAAGCACTTCAAAGCTATGTACGTGAGTGCTACAAGTCTGTAGTCATTTAGGCAGGTTACCTTAGTGGTTTTGGGCACTTGGGCACAGCATTTTGGTATTACAGACTCAATCAGGGACATGTTGAAAATGTCAGTGAAGACACCTGCCAGTTGGTCAGCACATGCCCAGAGCACACATTCTGGTAATCCGTCTGGCCCAGCAGCCTTGTGAATGTTGCCCTGTTAAAAGGTCTTAGTCATGTCGGCTTCTGGTTGACTCCATATACTGAGTCGATGCAGGAAGTGCAAACACTGTTGGATGCTTGAGCAAACGCTCTCCACATGGTTGTGCCAGCACAGCCCACTGTCAGTGTGGATCCACAGGTACTTGTATGAGTTTACCTGCTCAACGTTCTCCCCATGTACCACTATGGTGCTGTGGTCCCCAATGGATTCAAGGATCAACTCTGTTTTTTGTTCATCACACCATATGACGAATCCTTAAATCTTTGCCCTGCAGCCGTTGGTTTCAGAGCCTTTTTTCAAGAGCCCGAGGATAGCGGTGCTATCCGAGAACTTAACCAGGTAGTTGGAGTGCCTGCTGACGCAGGTATTTGTTTACAGCGTGAAGAGGATAGGGGTACTCACGCAGCCCTGCGGTGTTCCCGTGCTGGTGGTCAGGGCATCAGAGAGCATAGAGTTAACTCTTACTTGCTGCATCCTGTTGGTAAGGAAGGAGTGGTACCATCTTATTATGAATGGCGAACTCATCTGTTTCAGCTTCTCCAGTAGGACATGCACTTGGATAGTATTTAAGGCGGAGCTGAAGTCAATGAACGTGAGCCTTAAGTATGCTGCTGGGCTTTCACTGTGTTTTAGGATAAGATGCACTATTGTGCCAATAGCGTCATCCAAGCCCCTCTTCTTCTTGTACCCAAACTGATAGGGATCTAGGGATTTTTGGACATCAGTGTGTAGGTTTCCAACCATGATTTTCTCTAAGGACTTCATCACTACGGATGTGAGCGCGATTGGTCTAAAGTCATTCATTACAGGGCATGGTTTCTTGGGGACTGGAGTGATAATTGATTTCTTCCACAGCAGGTGGACCGTGTGTGTGTGTCAACGGAGTGTAGAGAAAGATGAAGATACTCAATTGAATGCCACAGGAACCACAGATTTGTACTATGTTGCTGGAATTCCTGGAGCTGATTTTGCTCTAGTAAAGATGTTATCCTAAATATTTAATGTGCCACTGCCAATGCCACTGCCAATGGAATCACTTGTTGAAATATAATTTAAATCAAAGAAAACCACTCCTTTCAATTAGCACGAGAGGAAAACGTGTTTGAAGTTAGAGATTAAGACAAAATTAATGTTCTCCTTTTCTGTGTCCTTTTCTCCCAGACAGGTTAATGAGGTAGTGAGGGAGACTTTACCATCAGAATCCCCTCGTTAAAGACTGGGCCGGCCTGATTTATCTCACCTGGGAGTGAGGCTGACGAAGCACGGAGATCTGGACAGGGATTAATCGCATAGCCAACACTGATTTGGACCAAAGGCAAGCGGAAGCCGAACTACCCTGAGCTCAGTGCCAAACCTGAAGGTTCCTGTCCATCAGGGTGGGGATGAGATGACGGGCCAGGAGAGACCGAGCACCTCTCATACTTTAGGAAGCATATTTCATTTGGAGCCATTTGTTTCCTCTCTTTGTCTCCTGTCCAATTTCTCTTACTCGTTATTACTCTACAATGTATCATGTCCTCTAGTGAGAAGGCAGTCTCATCCATAACATCGCACGCTTTATAGTTATAGCTCACATTACAAGGCATATATTTACATTTGACAAATGAATCATCAATCTCTGTAGAAGATGCACACAGATACACTACCAGCACCCCTGAATTGTGTGTGCGTGTGTATTCGATGCAAAACCTCTCAGGGCAATAGACTGTGTCATCTCAGGCAACAGTACCTCCTGTAGGCCTTAGGTCATACGGTGAAAGAATGACACGGACAGTCAATGAAAAAAGCTATAACCTTAAGAAAGGGGTGAGGAAAATGACAAGATTGAACTTTGTGAAGAAGGGTCTGGTTCAGGGCTGGACTTTGAGGGTGTAGTGGAGCCTGAGATAAAAGGAGAGGAGAGGAGAGGCCAGAGACACAGAACCTGCCTGAGTCCCCTTTGATCTGGCAGCAAACGCAGACCCATCGGGCCAAAAGGAGACTTTAATTCTCCAGAGAACCAATCCATTCACATGCAGCACTCACAGTGGCCACACACATCCTGTGCCATGTGTAATTATGGTTAGGAGGAAAATGGGTCAGTTAGGCATCTTATTCCACAGTATTAGTGTCAAAGACAGCATGATTCGGCCACTAGGATCTCTGTTAATGCATTGATACTTGTATTGCTATTCCTATTACATTTCCCCAAATGATTACACAGAGTGTATGCTGTATCCTTTATCCAATTACAGTGCCTTCAGAAAGTATTCACACCCCTTGACCTTTTCCACATTTTGTTGTGTTACAGCCTGAATTTAACATGGATTAAATTAAGATTTTGTGTCACAGATCTACACACAATACCCCATAATGTCAAAGTAGATTTTTTTTTTTACGTTTACAAAAAAAATTATATATGAAAATCTGAAATGACTTCAGCCCATAAGTATTCAACCCTTGTGTTATGGCAAGCCTAAATACATTCAGGAGTAAACATTTGCTTAACATGTCACAAAGTTGCATAGATTCACTCTGTGTGTAATAATAATATTTAACATGATTTTTAAATGTCTACTCCATCTCTGTACCCCACACATACTGTACAATTATCTGTAAGATCCATCAGTTGAGCAGTGAATTTCAAGCACAGATTCAACCATGAAGATCAGGGAGGTTTTCCAATGGTTTGCAAAGAAGTGCACCTATTGGTAGAACAAAATCTGTCATTGAATATCCCTTTGAGCATGGTGCAGTTATTAATTACACTTTGGATGGTGTATCAATACACCCAGTCACTACAAAGATACAGGTGCCCTTCCTCCTTCTCAGTCGCCGTAGAGGAAGGAAACCACTCAGGGATTTCAACCTTGAGGCCAATGGTGATTTTAAAACAGTTACAGAGTTTAATGGCTGTGATAAGAGAAAACTGAGGATGGATCAACAACATTATAGTTACTCCACAATACTATCATAGGATTTTACAGGATAAAAATATGACAAAACGTGCATCCTGTTTGCAATAACACACTAAAGTATTACTGCAAAAATGTTGGTAAAATATTTGTATTTTTTTCCTGAATACAAAGTGTTATGTTTGGGGCAAATCCAACGCAACACATCACTGAGTACCACTTCATATTTTCAAGCATGGTGGTGGCGGCTCATCCTGTTATGGGTTTGCTTGTCATCGGCAAGGACTAGGGAGTTTTTATAATAAAAATAAACCGAATAGAGCTAAGCACAGACAAAATACTAAAGGAAAACTTGGTTCAGTCTGCTTTCTAACAGACACTGAGAGACGAATGCACCTTTCAGCAGGAGAGTAATCTAATACACAAGGTCAAATATACACTAGAGTTTCTTACCAAGAACGACATTGAATGTTCCTGAGTGGCCTACATATAATTTGGATTTAAATCTGATTGAAAATGTAAGGCAAGACTTGAAAATGGTTGTCTAGCAATGATCAACAACCAACTTGACAGAGCTTGAATAACTTTTTAAAGAATAATGGGCAAATATTGTACAATCTAGGTGTGCAAATTTCTTAGAGACCCAGAAAGACTCACAGCTGTAATTGTTCCCAAAGACAATTCTGACATGTATTGACTCAGGGGGTTGAATCATTATGTAATCAAGATATCTTAGTGTTATATTTTCCATTAAAAAA
Source organism: Salvelinus sp. IW2-2015 (assembly GCF_002910315.2). Taxonomy (NCBI): domain Eukaryota; kingdom Metazoa; phylum Chordata; class Actinopteri; order Salmoniformes; family Salmonidae; genus Salvelinus; species Salvelinus sp. IW2-2015. The sequence continues at coordinate 15,172,632 of NC_036842.1, forward strand.
AAATATATATATACACGTATATACATTAATTTGTCTTCCACTTTGATAGAGTATTTTGTCTATATCATTGACAAAAAATGACAATTAAATCCATTGTAATTCCACTTTTTAACATCAAAATATGGAAAAAGTAAACGGGTGTGAATACTTTCTGAAGGCACTGTATGCCAGACACAGCTCAGAACACACAACACAAAATCAAACAGTTCAGCCATCCAACCAAATAGTCGAGACACTGACCACTGTTGTAAAATGCCAAAAATTCAGTGTAAGAAATGCATTACCCTTTCATCAACCAACATGGAGCCATTTTCCTTCAAAACGTCTTCATTAGAATGATGATCATTCATGACCTCTTTTAGAGTCAGGAAGAGACGGTTTACATTGTAATAGACCTTCCCTCTTACCCTCTCTCCTCTGAACTATATTATGAAGTAAGCATGTGTTCCAATTTTGCGCAGATGAGGAAAAATAGCTCTGCCCTGTCCTCGGTCCAGTGTTGGGAATGATGGATGTAGACTACAGAAAGGACACAGATCAGAGTAGAAGGAGGTCACGGGACAATACATCATCTCTACTGCACAGGTCTGCTCTTAATAACAATATATCCCTGAATTGTACTCTTCCTTGATGTTAAATTACAAAAGGGTTTTATCTGGTTAACACACACAGAAACACTAACAAAATCCCCTACACTGTACTGGGCTATATCCTGGGAAGGCACTGTCCATGCTCCAGAGGTTGCCTCTGCTGCACGCACACAATACAGATAAGTCATGTCAACATTAACAACTGCCTCCCTGTAAGTGATAAACAGCCACAGTAACTTTCTCATCGTTGTTTGAGGTGCACAGCAGGACACACACATGCTGTAGGACACACACATGCTGTATTGACAGAAACATTCAGTTGTTTTACAGGGATGTCCTCCTCTTCCTCAGGGTCAGTAAACAGTATAGATGGTCTGTGTACATGGCTGTTCATGGCTGCTCCCTGTTACACTGTTCTTTTAAACAAGACTTAGATTTACACACTCTTGTTCATCTCTTAATGAGACCTCTGATCATCTCATGCAGTAGACCAGTAAAATTAGCAAGCAAGATGTTGTTTTTCCACAGTCTAGCTAGCTAGCTAGCTTTTGTTTAAGGCTGTTGTGCGGCGTCTGCAACAGCAGCAGGTGATATTGAAGAGGATGTTGTTTTTCCACAGTCTAGCTAGCTAGCTAGCTTTTGTTTAAGGCTGTTGTGCGGCGTCTGCAACAGCAGCAGGTGATATTGAAGAGGATGTTGTTTTTCCACAGTCTAGCTAGCTAGCTAGCTTTTGTTTAAGGCTGTTGTGCGGCGTCTGCAACAGCAGCAGGTGATATTGAAGAGGATGTTGTTTTTCCACAGTCTAGCTAGCTAGCTAGCTTTTGTTTAAGGCTGTTGTGCGGCGTCTGCAACAGCAGCAGGTGATATTGAAGAGGATGTTGTTTTCACGAGTAACTTTCAACAAGAAGTTAAGTTTCAAATGGTCATTAACTGGTTAGTGGAACAGTTTTTTTTATTGCAGCCCGCTTGCTGATGTTAGCCAGCTATCTCTGAAAATAATTTGTTATGCATGTGAAACATTGTTGCATTTAAACTTTAGATCATCGCACTGCATGAAAAGTTCTGGGTGAAATCGGATCTGCTATATTCCCTGTGAAATTTGATGTGAACGGTTGTATGTGGGAATTTCCGATACAAGAGTGTGTTCTCCCGTGCATCCATGAACACTTGCGCGATAAGGGAATTTCTGGGATAGAAAATTCCTAATTATACATTAACATGTTACTGGAAATTTCCAGACTGCTCGTGTCACATAAAATCTCAACGGTTGCAGGCGTGTGCCTCTCTACTTCATGTGTTGGAAGAGAAGCCCAGTGAAAAGAAGCCCACTTTCCGTGTCGCCTTATTTATCCTTTTTCAGGTTTGTAAGATTTCTTAACATGGTTTTGTTTATAAGAATTTAGAGATAACATGTGTATCTAAACTGTGATGAGTCCTCTGGTCATTTTGATGTATATGTCAGTGTTGTCATACTCGAGCGGTCTCGGTCTACTTGTAATTTCGTAATTTCTTTCCAGAACCAGCCGAGACCAGCTAAGTAAAAAACTCAGAATTATCAGCTTCCATTCAGTCAGTGCATAAAACCGCTTCGCCAAGCCACAATATCTGAATAGCCTTTTAATCTATTATAGACATGTTTGCGCAGTGGCGAACCTATAGGCCTTCAGAGTGTGACAGGTAAGTACAGTGGCGAACCTATAGGCCTTCAGTGTGTGACAGGTTAGTACAGTGGCGAACCTATAGGCCTTCAGTGTGTGACAGGTTAGTACAGTGGTGAACCTATAGGCCTTCAGTGTGTGACAGGTTAGTACAGTGGCGAACCTATAGGCCTTCAGTGTGTGACAGGTTAGTACAGTGGCGAACTTATAGGCCTTCAGTGTGTGACAGGTTCATGATTCTGAAAGGACAGCAACCATAATACCAGCACACTCATGTAGGAGATAGCACTTTTGGTAAAACACAAAGGGCCAGTGGTGTAGTGGAGGGTATGTGCTGTTTTTTTTCAGTTGGCAACGCTTATACTCACTTTTTAATCCTTACTGTTGCATATCAAAGTAGTGTAGTGGAGGTATAATAGAGGAATCATGCACAAAGTAGCCTAAACAATCGCAAAGCACATGAAATATATTCACATGCTCGCCGCACACATAGCCCAGTYTCAGAGGAATATCATCTGCAGGCAGCAAGAGTGTTGCAGCTGTCATCTGGTTTTGGAATGGAGCAGCTCACAGAAGAATGACATCGGTACCCTGTAGGGTAGGAAAGACATTTCAACTCATGATATCTACCAGTAAATGCTTAACTAAAGCAACAATGGGTATGCAAACCAGGTATTGAAAAAGTTTTGTCCAAAATGTTGGTTAGTAGGCTATTTGTGATACACTATTGTCATCATGCACTATTTGCATCAGGGGTGTAGACATGGATGGGCCTGGGTGGACAGAGGCCCACCCACTGGGGAGCCAGGCCGTGACAGGCCCACCCAATCAGATTGATGTGTTTTAACAAGAAACAAAAATGGTCACTATTTTTCTATTTTAAAAAAGTGTTATTTTCATAGTGAAAATTTGAAAAATCGAAAGGAAAACGAATTACAAAAACAGGATTTTCCCCAGAGGGTGCATTTCCTTCGCTGGCAGGCCATTTGGGAACTTTTGGGCAAAATTGAGTATACCCACTTCTCCAGGCACAGCTACACCACTGTATAGGGCTGATGGAAAGACAGCAGTCACACACAGCATGACGTTAAAGGATAAGCAGTCCATAAAGCCAGTAGGTCCCAAAGATAAGAATACAAAAACACAACCATTAAGCATTTCACGATTGAAATGTACAACTATTACTTCCCATTGCAAAAATAATTTTAGCACACAAAGTAACAAGTGACCTGAAGTATAAAGTGGAAAGGACAGCGTTTTAACTACTTTGCAGATATGAAACAAACAAACAATCATAATATCAGTCAAAAAGATCAAATTCACAGTTTATGCTACAAACCCAACTTACAAGAGGTTTAAAAAATAGGTTTTATTTGACTCAACATTCCATGACGTACACGAAGGCATTGTTGGCAGAATAGATGGATGCAGTTCAATGCATGATTAATATAATTCACCAATACATTTCTTGGTAGTCCCAAAAAGATTGCTATCAGGTTGTAAATCACAGCTGGCTGCCTCCATTCTAGATGCACTGTTTCAGTTTCAATAGCTCAATATTCTGGATAGAAACAGCCGAATGTAACTAAGGCTGGGAATGTCAATACAATCAAACTCGCAATGGTAATGATCCCAAATCAGTCATAACGTGGCTAATAGTCTAGCATATCTATTTATGTAGAAATCTAAAAACATGGAGCCTCACGTTAGCTGCAGTATCAGTCCAAAGTTTGGACACACCTACTCATTCCAGGGTTTTTCTTTATTTTTACTATTTTCTACATTGTATAATAATAGTGAAGACATCAAAACTATGAAATAACACATACAGTGGGGAGAACAAGTATTTGATACACTGCCGATTTTGCAGATTTTCCTACTTACAAAGCATGTAGAGGTCTGTAATTTTTATCATAGGTACACTTCAACTGTGAGAGACGGAATCTAAAACAAAAATCCCGAAAATCACATTGTATGATTTTTAAGTAATTAATCTAAGCTTTTATTGCATGCATATAAGTATTTGATACATCAGAAAAGCAGAACTTAATTTTGGTACAGAATCCTTTGTTTGCAATTACAGAGATCATACGTTTCTGTAGTTCTTGACCAGGTTTGCACACACTGCAGCAGGATTTTGGCCCATCCTCCATACAGACCTTCTCCAGATCCTTCAGGTTTCGGGGCTGTCGCTGGGCAATACGGACTTTCAGCTCCCTCCAAAGTTTTCTATTGGGTTCAGGTCTGGAGACTGGCTAGGCCACTCCAGGACCTTGAGATACTTCTTACGGAGCCACTCCTTAGTTGCCGCTGGTGTGTTTCGGGTCGTTGTCATGCTGGAAGACCCAGCCACGACCCATCATCAATGCTCTTACTGAGGGAAGGAGGTTGTTGGCTAAGATCTCGCAATACATGGCCCCATCCATCCTCCCCTTAATACGGTGCAGTCGTCCTGTCCCCTTTGCAGAAAAGCATCCCCAAAGAATGATGTTTCCACCTCCATGCTTCACGGTTGGGATGGTGTTCTTGGGGTTGTACTCATCCTTCTTCTTCCTCCAAACACGGCGAGTGGAGTTTAGACCAAAAAGCTCTATTTTTGAATCATCAGACCACATGACCTTCTCCCATTCCTCCTCTGGATCATCCAGATGGTCATTGGCAAACTTCAGACGGGCCTGGACATGCGCCTGCTTGAGCAGGGGGACCTTGTGTGCGCTGCAGGATTTTAATCCATGACGGCGTAGTGTGTTACTAATGGTTTTCTTTGAGACTGTGGTCCCAGCTCTCTTCAGGTCATTGACCAGGTCCTGCCGTGTAGTTCTGGGCTGATCCCTCACCTTCTCATGATCATTGATGCCCTACGAAGTGAGATCTTGCATGGAGCCCCAGACCGAGGGTGATTGACCATCATCTTGAACTTCTTCTATTTTCTTCTATTTTCTAATAATTGCGCCAACAGTTGTTGCCTTCTCACAAGCTGCTTGCCTATTGTCCTGTAGCCCATCCCAGCCTTGTGCAGGTCTACAATTTTATCCCTGATGTCCTTACACAGCTCTCTGGTCTTGGCCATTGTGGAGAGGTTGGAGTCTGTTTGATTGAGTGTGTGGACAGGTGTCTTTTATACAGGTAACGAGTTCAAACAGGTGCAGTTAATACAGGTAATGAGTGGAGAACAGGAGGGCTTCTTAAAGAAAAACTACCAGATCTGTGAGAGCCGGAATTATTACTGGTTGGTAGGCTACTAATACTTATGTCATGCAATAAAATGCAAATGAATTACTTAAAAATCATACAATGTGATTTTCTTGATTTTTGTTTTAGATTCCGTCTCTCACAGTTGAAGTGTACCTATGATAAAAATTACAGACCTCTACATGCTTTGTAAGTAGGAAAATCGGCAAAATCGGCAGTGTATCAAATACTTGTTCTCCCCACTGTATGGAATCATGTAGTAACCAAAAAAGTGTTAAACAAATCAAAATATATTTTATATTTGAGATACTTCAAAGTAGCCACCCTTTGCCTTGATAACAGCTATGCACACTCTTGGCATTCTCTCAACCAGCTTCATGTGGTAGTCACCTGGAATGCATTTCAATTAACAGGTGTGCCTTGTTAAAAGGTAAATAGTGGAACTTCTTTCCTTAATGCGTTTGAGCCAATCATTTGTGTTGTGACAAGGTAGGGTTGGTATTTGTGTTTGTATTTATTAGGGATCCCCATTAGCTGCTGCCTTGCAGCTACTCTTCCTGGGGTCCAAACATATCAAAACATAACATATCAATAAAAAAATTCATTGAATAATTTGTCCCAAATACAATGCTTTTAGTTTAAGAATATTTAGGACTAACTTATTTCTTCTTACCCATTCCCGAAACTAACTGCAGCTCTTTGTTAAGTGTTGCAGTCATTTCAGTTGCTGTAGTAGCTGACATGTATTGTGTCAGTGGCATATCGTTAGTAATGATTGAAAAAAGTAAGGCGCCTAAACAGCTACCCGGGGGAATTCCTGATTCTACCTGGATTATGTTTGAGAGGCTTCCATTAAAGAACACCCTCGTTGTGTTCTGTTAGACAGGTAACTCTTTATCCACATTATAGCAGGGGGGTGTAAAGCCATAACACATATGTTTTTCCACCAGCAAACTATGATAATGTCAAAGCTGCATAGACGTCTAACAAGACAGCCCTCACAATCAATTTTATCATCAATTTCTTTCAGCAAATCATCAGTCACTTGTATAAGTGCTTTGCTTGTTGAGTGTCCTTACCTATAAGCGTTATGAAAGTCTGTTGTCAATTTGTTTATTGTGAAATACCATTTCACAATGTCAAACATCATTTTTCCCAGAAATTTACTAAAGGTTGGTAACAGGCTGATTGGTCGGCTATTTGAGCCTGTAAAGGGGACTTTCTTTATTCTTGGGTAGCGGAATGACTTTAGCCTCCCTCCAGGCCTGAGGGCACACACTTTCTAGCAGGCTTAAATTGAAGATGTGGCAATATATCGTCCGCTATTCTAGTAATTTTCCATCCAGATTGACAGACACCGGTGGCTTGCCATTGTTGATAGACAACAGATGATAGTGCTATTTGGTCCATATTATGGCAAGAATAGCTCAAATAAGCAAAGAGAAACGACAGTCCATCACTACTTTAAGACATGAAATGTCAGTCAATCCGGAAAATGTCAAGAACTTTGAACGTTTCTTCAAGTGCAGTCGCAAAAACCATAAAGCGCTATGATGAACTTAATAATTTTAAGGACACCAATAATAATAAGAGACTTGCTTGGCCAAGAAACACAAGGAATGCACATTAGAAATCTGTCCTTTGGTCTGATGACTCCACATTTGAGATTTTTGTTTCCAACCGCCATGTCTTTGTGAGACGCAGAGAGTAGGTGAATGGATGATCTTTGCATGTGTGGTTCCCACCGTGAAGCATGGAGGAAGAGGTGTAATGGTGTGGGGGTGCTTTGCTGGAGACACTGTGATTCATTTAGAATTCAAGGCACACTTAACCAGCATGGCTACCACAGCATTCTGCAGCAATATGCCATCCCATCTGGTTTTCGCTTAGTGGGACTATCATTTGTTTTTCAACAGGATAATGACCCAAAACACACCTCCAGGCAGTGTAAGGGCTATTTGACCAAGAAGGAGAGTGATGGAGTTCTGCATCAGATGACCTCCACAATCACCCAACCTCAACCCAGATGGTTTTGGATAAGAAAAAGCAGCCAACAAGTGCTCAGCATATGTGGGAACTCCTTCAAGACTGTTGGAAAAGCCTTCCTCATGAAGCTGGTTAAGAGAATGCCAATAGTGTACAAAGCTGTCATCAAGGCAAAGGGTGGCTACTTTGAGGAATTAAAATATATATATATTTATTTTTTTGTTTAACACTTCTTTGGTTTCTACATGATTCCATATGTGTTATTTCGTAGTTTCTATGTGTTCATTATTATTCCATAATGTAGAAAATTGTGACAATAAAGAAAAAACCTTGAATGAGTAGGCGTGTCCAAACTTTTGACTGGTATTGTAGAAAGCTAGCTAGCTAGTTGCTAGGAAGATGTAATGTCATGCCATTGGAGGAGTGGATGAGTGACTGACTTTTTCCCTCATATAATTTTTCCGTGGCTATACACAGCTAGAGATGCAGGTGTAATTTGTTTAGCTATCAAGAATTTGACAACTGTTGTACAGTCAAATTCACTCTGGCTATCTACTACGATTTCAGATCACTCTCGTCTGTGTGTGCCATAGCGCAGAACAACTGAGGAATTTACGAACACGCAACACCTGCTGAATATGACCGGTGTCAGTAATTGTAGGCCAAAAAAGCAATAGTTAGTCAAAAACGCACTAGATAACATCTCAACAGCCTATCCAGCTCTGCTACGGCGAGTAAAATGGTCCGAGAGGTATTCTCTCATCTGTGTCTGGAAGTAGCTAGCTAGCAAACTAGCCAACTTTAGCCAGTTAGCTTGGGTTATTGGTTGGGAAAGCATGCATTGGCAGGAAAGCTGCAGAAGGACGAGGAGGCTACAATTCAATGTTATCTTGTTGGAAGGTGAACCTTCTCCCCATTCTGAGGTCCTGAGTGCTCTGGAGCAATTTTTATCAGGGGTCTCTATGTACTTTGCTCCATTCATCTTTCCCTCGATCCTGACTAGTCTCCCAGTCCCTACCGCTGAAAAACGCCCCCACTGCATGATGCTGCCACCACCATGCTTTACCGTAGGGATGGTGCCTGGTTTTCTCCAGATGTGACGCTTGGCAGTCAGGCCAAAAAGTTCAATCTTGGTTTCATCAGACCAGAGAATCTTGTTTCTCATGGTCTTAGAGTATTTAGGGGCCTTTTGGCAAACTCCAAGTGGGCTGTCATGTGCCTTTTACTGAGGAGTGGCTTCCCTCTGGCCACTCTACCATAAAGGCCTGATTGGTGGAGTGCTGCAGAGATGGTTGTCCTTCTGGAAGGTTCACCCACCTCCACAGCAGAACTCTGACGAAGGCCCTTCTCCCCATATTGCTCAGTTTGCCCCTGCGGCCAGCTCTAGGAAGTCTTGGTGGTTCCAAACTTCTTCCATTTAAGAATAATTGATGCCACTGTCTTCTTGGGGACCTTCAATGCTGCAGACATTTATTGGTACCCTTCCCCAGATCTGTGCCTCGACACAATGCTGTCTCGGAGCACTACGGACAATTCCTTCGACCTCTTGGCACGGTTTTTGCTCTGACATGAACTGTCAACTGTGGCACCTTATATATTATGTAGACAGGTGTTTCTTTCCAAATCATGTCTAATCAGTTGAATTTACCACAGGACTCCAATCAAGTTGTAGAAACATCTCAAGGATGATCAATGGAAGCATGATGCACCTGAGAGATGCACCTGAGTCTCACAGCAAAGGGTCTGAATATTTAATATATATAAATATGTTTTTTATGTTTTTTATTTTTAACAAAACAAAATTATTTAATCATTTTTAGAATTAGGCTGTAACATAACAAAATGTGGAAAAGGTCAAGTGGTCTGAATATTTTCTGAGTGCGCTGTATTTGCAGAAATCCTTTCAAGTGTATTTTGTAGCTTTTTGCATATGGGTTCTAATGATCTAAAGTCACGCTGTTGCAAGTGCCTGTAAACACACAGTCCATTCAAAGTGAATAATGGCAGGCCAGTGTGGAAAATGGCTTGTTTGTTTAAAGGTCTACTGTCGCTCTGATTGGCTAAAGTGCACCGATCTGTGTAGACTCTTGTCCTGGACAAGACAGGTGGTTTTATTTGCTGCAGTGACTATTAATTGTCCGAACGCATGTCCACTTTCCCACTTTACATTTCTATATAATTTTCCCAAATGCCCTAGTATATGTAATTCCTAATCATTCTAAGAATGTATGAAAACGTGAAAATGACCATATCTAAGTGGTCGCTTGTCAGACTCACGTTCTCCAGCCTAGCTCACCAAATCGAAAACGGACTGAATAAAGGGTCTCCACTGATAAAATAGTGGATACAGTAGTAAAAGCTATTGCGCCAGGGCTGCAAATGCAGAGCTATCTGGATGGGAAGTCAGAGTTGACTATACCCACACTGAGGAGAACACTGCAGTCTCACTACCAAGAGATGGGTGCATCAATCAGCAATATGAACCACAGGTGAGAGAAGAAGTCCAGTTCCAGCCGAGATACGAAGCACCGTTGCGAGAAACCGTTACGCACCACAGCGATACTATGCACATGCAAACCGTGCCCATATGAGAAGGTGCTTGCACTATCAACAGAACTGCCAGCACTTTTACAGATGTAGGATTCTCTGATTTGATATTTGTTGTTAGTATAGCGGGTATTGTATCGGTGTGAGTGGCAGCCCGAAGCGTGGCTCAGACCTGTTGATTCAGTTGGGCGCGTTAGGTCTAAGTGATGCTATGTTTCTGTTATTTTTCTAGATTTTTTAGTTTATGTACTACAACGTTTTGGAATATTTTTTCCCCCACTGAAGCCTACGTCCAATATCCATGGTTCGCCACTGGTCGTAGTGTTGCTTTCACAGTGATGTCCCAATCATTATTTCCAATATAATTGTCATGATTATCATTCCAGTTGGTCTCAGACATCATTTGACAGGAACTTGGCACATAAAAAGAATGGTAAATGTGATGATAAAAATAGCTTGAGTCAATATTAGCATAAAAGCCTGACAGAACTCCAGAAATTATCCCCCAATGCTCTCACAGTGATGGCAGGCTAGATGATTGTGTCGAAGTGACACGTTTGCCACTTGCTTAGGGGATATGGTAGGAATATAGAAGGGACAGTTTGGGGGTGGATGTGTGACTGACTGACACTATTGATGAGGATGTATGAGAGAGTGACACTCTGTGGTCATGGGAATGGGGGACTCTTTGTGAAGGTATCCATGACTGACAGTCTGTTTGAGCAGGTGGGCGGAGCTCAAACCTCTCCATCAGAACAAGAAAACAAGACACGGTAAAATATACTGTCAGAATTCTCACAGGGCCTCTGCTCGGCTGCTTCAGTTGGCTTTGAAGGAGATTTGAGAGGTAAATAATGCGGAAAATAAAATCTAGGATTCTGATTTCAAACACACCCATTTGTGTTTGAAGACCAACAGGCTCAAGGCAACTGGCGCACCTGCTGAGGACAAACAGAACCTTTGAAACCGAAAGGAGGTGTAAAATGTGAGAATACTAATGTCGTGTGACAGACATCTCCATCCACGTCCTGTCTACCACCATCAGCTCACAGAAAACACAGTGAGCTGCTTAGTGGTTCTTAAATTTTCCTTTTATGTGATTCCGGTGTCTGATGTTCAGAGGACCATTAACAAACCACGGTGCAATGAAATGGATATTTGAAATGGATGTGAAACAAACATCAGTAGAGTGAATCAATCACTCTGACTGGCTCTGCCTTTGGCTCTTAGTGGGTACATCTGAGGGTTAGGAGATGCAGGGAGAAGTTTTCAGCTCAGAGTCTACAAAATTGTTTTATTCAGGAATGTTACCTTCAGGATTTATTTATATCATTTTTCAAAAACAAATTCAAACTGAACAGTACTACTTTACATGTCAATATTGGTTTGTTAGTGCTCGATAAAGGGTATGTAAAGGACTGGAGGTGTGCACCTGTATGTTGGAGGTCTAGTGACAGTCTGCAAGTTATGAGTGTCATTCCTCAGGGCCACTGGGACAATGAGACAGTAGAGTAGAGGCGCTGAGACATGGCACTGAAAAGGGCAACCTTCGGGGATCACCAAGCTTACCATTTACCACAGCACACATGGTGCATTTCAATGACTCTCACTGACACACACACTATTGCATGCACATACACACTCATACACATGCTCATGGACACACTCATGCATACTCAAAAAATATGTTCGTGGCTACATCTATATGGCACAAATGCAAACCATGTAACACACACACAAATAAGACTAATTCACCTCCCACCACTAGTCTTGTTTCTGGGAAATGATAAGGAATGGAAGGCGGTTCAGTTCTCATCAGCACTCTGCAGGTGAACCAGCAGCTTTCATGTCTGTCTCTTTGTGTTTTTCACAAACCCACCATGGAACTGATTGCACCACAGGCTTCCTCATACTGGGCCATTCTCTGATCTGTTCAGACCTGAAATAGAAAAACACCACATAGAGACTGCTAGTAGACAAGCAAACAGGCACAGAGAGAAAAACAACACCTGGTACTTCCTCACAGTCTGACAAACAACCATAACAGCAATATGGCCAGAGAGACGTGTGTAAACTGTTTTTTAATGAGAATAAAACTGCTATCCTGACAATTTCAGGATATTACAGGGGATGTAAATAATGGTCCCTGTTATCTAACCGTTCCCCTTTTTTGACAGTGCAGTATTTTTTCTGTCATACGCAGCAGGTTGATTCCCATTCTATTTTGAGCTGATCCCTGTTTAATTAGCTGGAAAAGGCCTTGAGAGGGAAGTGGTGTGGCTTGTATTGCTCATTTACCTAGATAAGCTGTGCATTATTTATATTTTCAACAAAAGACTTTGTAAGCTAGTCTGGGGACCAGTCTTTTTAGCTAACATTCTATTCCTTGACACTCTTGTCATTTGTCAAACAAAATGGACTTTCGGCAATCTCAACGTTCAATATGCAGCCAGATTTACAGCGCCGCTGCTGATTGGTAGTTGTAAACACCATTCATATTTCCATAACAACTTTATGGAACATGGGGTGCGCCAAAAAGTTGGCACAATATGAAATTAGAATGGGTCGTTATCAATAAAACGTCCTGGTGGAGTTGTCAGTCGGACTTCTGTCATCGGACTTATCAAACAATATTTGGATAAAGTCATCTATACTGAATTAACTTATAAACGCAAAGTGGAAATTGTTGGTCCCATGTTTCATGAGCTGAAATTTAAAAAATCCCGAAATGTTCCGTATGCACAAAAAGCCTTCTCTCAAATTTTGTGCACAAATTTGTTTACATCCCTGTTATTGAGCATTTATCCTTTTCCAAGATAATCCATCTACCTGACTGGTGTGGCATGTCAAGAAGCTGATTAAACAGCATGATCATTACACAGGTGGACCTTGTGCCGGGGACAATAAAAGGCCACTCTAAAATGTACAGTTTTGTCACACAATGCAACAGATGTCTGAAGTTTTGAGTGAGCGTGCAACTGGCATGCTGACTGCAGGAATGTCCAAAGAGCTGTTGCCAGATAATTAAATGTTCATTTCTCAACCATAAGCCACCTCCAACATCATTTTAGAGAATTTGGCAGTTTGTTCAACTGGCCTCACAACCGCAGACCACGTGTAACCACGCCAGCCCAGGACCTCCATATCCGGCTTCTTCACCTGCGGGATTGTCTGAGACCAGCCTCCCGTACAGCTGATGAAACTGTGGGTTTGCACAACTAGGGCTGTGGCGGTCATGAAATTTTGTCAGCCGGTAATTGACTGTTAATTAACATAAATGCATGTCCTTTTCTCCACGCATACCAAATGCTGATATATGCCTTTTGAATATCTACTTTAAAAAAAGTAAAATAAATCAATTGAATATACACCATCACAATAAATCCGTTATTTATTTTAGGCTGGTCTAAAGAAACATAATATGAAGAAAATGTATTGCAGAAGAACAGAATAGGAGTTGGCCTACTGTATGTTATCTGGTTATGCACCATTCCATAGGCTAGTTAATTTATCAGACAATATATTCTTATAAGTCCCATGCCATGATTTTATATAGAAAGAAGAATACATTACTTAGCTGAATAAAAAAGAAAGGATATTTTTCCCATTCCAGAGTGAGAGTGCGCATATGAAGTGGCTATGTTGAGCATAAAAGTGATCATTTGAAACAAGTCCTATACACTAGATTTAGAGTTATTTGGCAACTTTAGTTGTGAATGATACAAACCATAGAATTCCTTAGAAATGAAAAGATACAGTTGAAGTCGGAAGTTTACATACACTTAGGTTGGAGTCATTAAAACTCGTTTTTAAACCACTCCACAAATATCTTGTTAACAAACTATAGTTTTGGCAAGTCGGTTAGGACATCTACTTTGTGCATGACACAAGTATTTTTTCCAGCAATTGTTTAGAGACAGATTATTTCACTTATAATTCACTGTATCACAATTCCAGTGGGTCAGAAGTTTAAATACACTAAATTGACTGTGCCTTTAAACAGCTTGGGAAATTCCAGAAAATGTCATGGCTTTAGAAGCTTCTGATAGGCTAATTGACATCATTTGAGTCAATTGGAGGTGTACCTGTGGATGTATTTCAAGGCCTACCTTCAAACTCAGTGCCTCTTTGCTTGACATCATGGGAAAATCAAAAGAAATCAGCCAAGGCCTCAGAAAAAAAAGTATAGACCTCCACAAGTCTGGTTCATCCTTGGGAGCATTTCCAAACGCCTGAAGGTACCATGTTCATCTGTACAAACAATGGTACGCAAGTATAAACACCATCGGACCACACAGCCGTCATAGCTCTCATGAAGGAGACGTGGTCTGTCTCCTAGAGAGGAACGTACATTGGTGCTAAAAGTGCAAATCAATCCCAGAACAACAGCAAAGGACCTTGTGAAGATGCTGGAGGAAACAGGTACAAAAGTATCTATATCCATAGTAAAACGAGTCCTATATCAACATAACCTGAAAGGCCGCTCAGCAAAGAAGCCACTGCTTCAAAACCGTCATAAAAAAGCCAGACTATGGTTTGCAACTGCACATGGGGACAAAGATCGTAGTTTTTGGAGAAATGTCCTCTGGTCTGATGAAACAAAAATAGAACTGTTTGGCCATAATGACCATCGTTATGTTTGGAGGAAAAAGGGGGAGGCTTGCAAGCTGAAGAACACCATCCCAACCGGGAGCCACGGGGGTGGCAGCTTCATGTTGTGGGGGTGCATTTCTGCAGGAGGGACTGGTGCACTTCACAAAATTGATGGCATCATGAGGTGGAAAATTATGTGGGTATATTGAAGCAACATCTCAAGACAGCAGTCAGGAAGTTAAAGCTTGGTCAGAAATGGGTCTTCCAAATGAACAATGACCCCAAGCATACTTCCAAAGTTGTAGCAAAATGGCTTAAGGACAACAAAGTCATGGTATTGGAGGGGCCGTCACAAAGCCCTGACCTCAATCCCATAGAAAATGTGTGGCCAGAACTGAAAAAGCGTGTGCGAGCAATGAGGCCTTACAAACCTGACTCAGTTACACAAGCTCTGTCAGGAGGAATGGGCCAAAATTCACCCAACTTATTGTGGGAAGCTTGTGGAAGGCTACCCGAAACATTTGACCCAGGTTAAACAATTTAAAGGCAATGCTACCAAATACTAATTGAGTGTATGTAAAATTCTGACCCACTGGGAATGTGATGAAATAATTAAAAGCTGAAACAAATCATTCTCTCTACTATTATACTGACATTTCACATTCTTAAAATAAAGTGGTGATCCTAACTGACCTAAGACAGGGACTTTTTACTAGGATTAAATGTCAGGAATTGTGAAAAACTGAGTTTGAATGTATTTGTTGCTGTTCCCATTTAAATGTGTATGTAAACTTCTGACTTCAACTGTATGGGCTGCGACTATAGGCTATCGATGATTTGAGAAATCGCAAAAAAATTATTCAGCTGTTTTCTCATCAAGTGATCATATTTTCACACATCAGACTATTCTCAATTGAATCTTGTCTTTACTAATATGTGAAATTTGCCATCACTAGCCGGCTTCCAACCCGGTTACGCAACCCTGCATCTTAGAGGCTGCTGCCCTATTTGCATAGACTTGGAATCACTGGCCACTTTAATAATGGAACACTAGTCACTTTAATAATGTTTAAATAAAGTTTACATACTGCTTTACTCATCTCCTATGTATATAATGTATTCTATTCTACTGTATTTTTGTCAATGCCACTCCGACATTGCTCAATCTAATATTTATATATTTTTTCTTTTACTTTTAGATTTGCGCATGACAGGTGATATTCCATCCAAACTCTGTATGCCATGGGCTCTCCAACCCTGTTCCTGCAGCTAACCAGTACTTAATTTGGGAAACCAAGTAAAATTTGTTCGGCAACATCAATAAGGAAACATATTTCATTAAACTGTTGACAGCCCTTCTCTCTGCAAGCTGGAGAAAGGAATGAAGGAGAGCAGGGAGTACATTAAAATGCATGGTGGTGAGATATTCTGCAGCTAAAGATAATGTGTAATTAATTATGAAAATATACAAAATGCCCTATAACTAGGCTATTCAAAATCAATTATAAATTCACTATAATTATAGGCTAACTCTGAATTTGTTTAATTTCAGGCTAGACCAATTATGTACCAAAAATCTGTATTTTTTAAATGTACTATCATTATTTTAATTCAAGTTTTTTTTTAGGCTTGGGCTCATATATAGGCTTATGCTTATGCATAAGCTGTAACTGTCACATCCTGACCATAGAGAGCCTTTTTATTCTCTATTTTGGTTAGGTCGGGGTGTGACTAGGGTGGGTAATCTAGGTTGTTTTATTTCTATGTTGGCCTGGTATGGTTCACAATCAGAGGCAGCTGTTTAGCGTTGTCTCTGATTGGGGATCATATTTAGGCAGCCATTTCCCCACTGGGTTTTTGTGGGATCTTGTTAATGTGTGTGAGCACATATGTGTGGTCTGTGAGCACGCCATAGCTTCACGTATCGTTTGCTTTTTATTGTTTGGTGCGTTTCACGTCAATAAATATGTGGAACCGATATCACGCTGTGCTTTGGTCTGAATGTTCTTACGACGATCGTGACAGTAATATGCATATGGGTGTTTTGAATAATCATCACCTTAGAAAGCATTGTACATTTTGTTGTGTTAGGCATTGAAACAACATCCACAATGACCATGTTTTTCACTCAGTTTCAACCTGTGAGGTGAGATATAAAAGCACATACTGTTTTGATGACAAGTGTCCAGAGTGCATAAAATGAGATTACCGTGACTCAATGGTCACCGTATACGTATACGGTCACCGCATCAGAATAATTTCTGCACAAGCTGTCAGAAACCATCTCAAGGAAGCTCATCTGATTGCTTGTTGTTCTTTTGACCTGAGTGCAGTTCGGCATCGTAACCGACTTCAGTGGGCAAATGCTAACTTTCAATGGCCACTGGCACGCTGGATAAGTGTGCTCTTCATGGATGAATCCCGGTTTAAACTGTACCGGGCACAGGGAAGACAGCGTGTATGGCATTGTGTAGGCGAGCGGTTTGCTGATGTCAATGTTGTGAACAGTGTCCCCTGGTGGCGTTGGGTTTAAGCTACCGATAACGAACACAATTTCATTTTATCGATGGCAATTTGAATGCACAGAAATACAGTGACGAGATCCTGAGGCCCATTGTCATACCATTCATCCGCCACCATCACCTGATGTTTCAGCATGATAATGCATGGCCCCATGTTCCAAGGATCTGTACACAATTCCTGGAAGCTGAAAATGTCCCAGTTCTTCCATGGCCAGCATACTCACCAGACGTCACCCATTGAGCATGTTTGGGATGCTCTGGATCAACATGTACGACAGGGTGTTCCAGTTCCCACCAATATCCAGCAACTTTGCCCAGCCATTGAAAAGGAGTGGGAGAACATTCCACAGGCCACAAACAACAGCCTGATCAACTCTATGTGAAAGAGATGTGTCCCGCTGCATGAGGTGAATGGTGGCCACAGCAGATACTGAATGGTTTTCTGATCTTTTTTCCACCGCTAGCGGAACCCCTTGCCAACAGCCAATGAAATTGCAGGGCGCAAAATTCAATCAACAGAAATCTCCTAATTCAATTTTTTCAAATATCAAGTATTAGACACCATTTTAAAGATAAAATTCTCGTTAATCCAACCACAGTGTCCGATTTCAAAAAAGCTTTTCGGCGAAAGCAGAACATATCATTATGTTAGGTAAGCAACTAGTCACAGAAAGCATACAGCGATTTTCCAACCAAAGAGAGGAGTCACAAAAAGCAGAAATATTGATAAAATTAATCACTAACCTTTGATATTCTTCATCAGATGACACTCTGATGTTACACAATACATGTATGTTTTGTTCGATCAAGTTCATATTTATATCCAAAAACCTCAGTTTACATTTGGCTTTGCCTCCAAAACATCCCATGAATTTGCATAGAGACACATCAAATCACAGAAATACTCATAATAAATATTGATAAAAGATACAAGTGTTATTCACAGATTAAAAGATATACTTCTCCTTAATGCAACCGCTGTGTCAGATTTCAAAAAAACATTACGGAAAAAGCAAACCATGCAATAATCTGAGTACGGCGCTCAGAGACCAACACAACCCAAGAAGATATCCGCCATGTTGGAGTCAACATAAGTCAGAAATAGCATTATAAATATTCACTTACCTTTGATGATCTTCATCAGAATGCACTCCCAGGAATCCCAGATTTGTTCCATAAAGTCAATAATTTTTGTTCAAATTACTGGTTCGCGCGTTCAGTACACAATCTAAACTCACGACGCGCGGACTGGTCCAGGCAAAAGTTCAGACGAAAAGTCATATTACAGTCCGTAGAAACATGTCAAACGAAGTATAGAATCAATCTTTAGGATGTTTTTAACAAAAATCTTCAATAATGTTCCAACCGGAGAATTCCTTTGTCTTCAGAAAAGCAATGGAACAGAGCTCGCTCTCACGTGAACGAGCGTCACGAGCTCAAGGCATTCTGGCAGACCTCTGACTCATTCCCCTCTCATTCGGCCCCACTTCACAGTAGAAGCATCAAACAAAGTTTTAAAGACTGTTGACATCTAGTGGAAGCCATAGGAAGTGCAAAATGACCCCATAGACACTGTGTATTCGATAGGCCAAGAGTTGAAAACCTACAAACCTCAGATTTCCCACTTCCGGGTTGGATTTTTCTCTGGTTTTTGCCTGCCATATGAGTTCTGTTATACTCACAGACATCATTCAAACAGTTTTATAAACTTCAGAGTGTTTTCTATCCAAATCTACTAATACTATGCATGTATTAGCAATTGGGACTGAGTAGCAGGCAGTTTACTCTGGGCACACTTTTCATCCAAACGTGAAAATGCTGCCCCCTATCCATAACAAGTTTTAAGGTATCTGTGACCAATATATGCATATCTGTATTCCAAGTCATGTGAAATCCATATATTAGGGTGTAATGAATTTATTTCAGTTGAGTGATTTCCTTATATGAACTGTAACTCAGTAACATATTTGAAATTGTTGCATGTTCCTCTTTTTTGTTCAGTGTAGTTTAACACCTAAAGGTTAGCTTGTTAACTAGCCATTTTTTACATGATCTATTATTAGCTAGCTAGCCAATTTGACATGGTCCAGCAATCAATGTAGCCCAGCTATCATGTCTGTCAGCAGCAATCGTGATTTAACACTCTATGTTGAAAAGGGGATAATGTTAGCTAACTTCGCTCGGTAGGCCTACGTTGGTTGGAGAAAAAAGTACATTAGATCTACTTGCCACTATATTTAGCCTACTGTACAAAGTTTCTAACGGTAGCTTGCAAAATAAACATGATCAGCTAACAGTACATCAGCAAATGCGCCCTTCTGCTGCTTGACAGGCAGAGCCTACAAAGGATGGGAAATGAACCTGAATTAACCTTTTATCAGCAACAAGTCAATTTGATGGAAAAATCTTGGGTGAGAAAATGCACATATTGTTTTTATGCAGAGTTTAGAATTTTCACATGACAATCTGTCTCCAATTGTCTGGAAACCTATCTTCTGGCTTTCATAGCACAGGTGGGGGTGGCCTAAATTCACTGTAGTAGGCTAGGCCTAATATATAGGCTAGCATACAAATGGTGGATTAAAAGTCCAGCCTATAAATTAACTTCTAACTTACACATCTCAGTCTTTACTGTTCTCTTTTTGTGCAATTCATGCATCTCCACTGGCATCTCCACTGGCCTCTCTCTCTTCCACCCTCTTATAGCTATTGAACCAGTAGCCTAGCTCAATGCGTGTCCCAGATGTAGCAATAGAGTTTTGTCATTAATTTTGATCATTAAAAATATATTAAAGGAAAGAAGCACCTTGCTCTTGCTTGCTGGATATTAAATGGGCTACGGAGTTCACAGTGTGAACTGGCCAGGAAGTTTGAATAGTGAGAGCTTCTCTGGCGTGATGTGATCACATTGGCTGGTGGTAAAAATGCAATAGTCCTCTGTTCTCCCCACACCCAATGTTTATGTTTACAGTGAAATGTATTACGTCAGAATGACAAATGTTAGAATGCTTCCAATCAAATTACTGAATTAAGTTTGTTTTCCTATCAGTGTAATTTGCATAAACATTGTGATTGGATGATATCTATGAGGGTTATCGAATCAGGATCAAATCCCCTGACCTCCTCAAGCTCATTAATGATAGAAGGTTCATATTTGAAGATTGCTTAAAAGCGAGTCTTGTTGGCAAATGACAGGAGTAGCAAGGGGTGGAATGTAATAGCTGAACAAAGACGGCAACCAGGCTATTTGTAAGCAGCTTTATGTGATAATTGTTTTATTTAAAGTAAAGTAACGCAATCTCATTGGGCTGAAAACAAAACAAAATGTAATCATTAACATGACAACAGCCATGAGGGTGTCTATTATCCCACCTTTTACTTATACATACTGAAACCTCTACATGAGACAAACACACAGGTTGACACCACACTGACCTCCAGCGCCATGGAACACTGAGCAGTGTGTTCCACTTTCCCCATGATGAGTCAATAAGGGAACAGGGGGGGCCTCGCCTAATGTTAATGAGACTACATAGATGAACATCTCACTTGTCCCCTCTACTCTGCCCTCTCCACTGGACGGATGCATCCATTAGCTCTCCGCTAATTAACAGAGGCAGAGACATATGAAAACCTTACTAATTACTCCATAAACCTTTCACTCTGGGGCTTTCAGGTAGCCAGCCACGAAGTGGTAGGCCACACAAGCCCGCAGAAAGGGACCGGCAAGTACTAAAGTACGTAGCGCATAAAAATCGTTGGTTTTTGGTTGCAACACTCTACCGAGTAACAAACTGCCTGTGGAAGCAACTTCAGCACAATAACTGTTCGTCGGGAGCTTCATGAAATGGGTTACCATGGCCGAGCAGCCGCACACAAGACTAAGATCACCATGCGCAATGCCAAGCGTCGGCTGGAGTGGTGTAAAGCTCGCAGCCATTGGACTCTGGAGCAGTGGGTAATGCAATCTCTGGAGGGATGAATCATGCTTCACTATCTGGGAGTCAGACGGACGAATCTGGGTTTGGCGGATACCAGGAGAACGCTACAGTACCTGCCCAAATACATAGTGCCAACTTTAATGTTTGGTGGAGGAGGAATAATGGTCTAGAGCTGTTTTTCATGGTTCAGGCTAGTTAGGAAATATTAACGCTACAGCAAACAGTCACATTCTAGACGATTCTGTGCTTCCAACTTTGTAGCAGCAGTTTGGGGAAGGTTCTTTCCTATTTCAGCATGATTATGCCCTTGTGCGCAATGTGAGGTTCACAAAGAAATAGTTTGTGAGATGGTGTGGAAGAACTTGACTGGCCTGCACAGAGCCCCTGACCTCAACCCCATCAAAGACCTTTGGGATGATTTGGAAATCAGACTGGGAGCCTAATCGCCCAGCATCAGTGCCCGACCTCACTAATGCTCTTGTGGCTGAATGGAAGCAAGTCCCCGTAGCAATGTTCCAACATTTAGTGGAAAGCCTTCCCAGAAGAGTGGAGGCTGTTATAGCAGCAAAGGGCGGACCAACTCCATAGTAATGCCTGTGATTTTGGAATGAGATACTTTTGTTCGTGTAGTGTATGTACTGTCTATATAAATGTATATGTAAATGACTATTGTAGATGGAAACGGCTGATTTTGTTTAAAGGAATATCTACATAGGTCAACAGAGGCCCACTATGGGCAACCATCATTCCTGTGTTCCAATGGCATGTTGTGTTAGCTAATCCAAGTTTATAATTTTAAAAGCTAATTGCTCAGTAGAAAACCCTTGCAATTATGTTAGCACAGCTGAAAACTATTGTCCTGATTAAAGAAGCAGTAAAACTGGCCTTCTCTAGACTAGTTGAGTATCTGGAGCATCAGCACTTGTGGGTTTGATTACAGACTTAAAATGGCCAGAAACAAAGAAGTTTCTTCTGAAACTCGTCAGTCTTATCATGGCTCTCAGAAATGAAGGCTATTCCATGCGAGAAATTGCCAATAAACTGAAGATCTCGTACAACGCTGTGTACTACTCTCTTCACAGAACAGTGCAAACTGGCCCTAACCAGAATAGAAAGAGGAGTGGGAGGCCCCGGTGCACAACTGAGCAAGAAGACGAGTACATTAGAGTGTTTAGTTTGAGAAACAGACGCCTCACAAGTCGTCAACTGGCAGCTTCATTAAATAGTACCCTCAAAACACCAGTCTCAACGTCAACAGTGAAGAGGCGACTCTAGGATGCTGGCCTTCTGTGTTCTTTTGCCCATCTTAATCTTAAATTTTTATTGGCCAGTCTGAGATATAGCTTTTTCTTTGCAACTCTGCCTTGAAGGCCAGCATCCCGGAGTCACAACCCAAACAGATATCCGCCATGTTGTGGAGTCAACAGATGTCAGAATAACATTATAAATATTCACTTACCTTTGATGATCTTCATCAGAATGAACTCCCAGGAATCCCAGTTCCACAATAAATGTTTGTTTTGTTCGATGAAGTCCATCATTTATGTCCAAATACCTCCTTTTTGTTTGCGCGTTTAGCCCAGTAATCCAAATTCATGAGGCGCGATCACTAGGTCCAGACGAAAAGTCAAATGATGTATAGAATCAATCTTTAGGATGTTTTTAACATAAATCTTCAATAATGTTCCAACCGGAGAATTCCTTTGTCTTCAGAAATGCAATGGAACTCAAGCTAACTATCACGTGAACACGTGATCAGCTCATGGCACTCTGGGAGAGACCTTACTCATTCCCCTCTCATTCGCCCCCACTTCACAGTAGAAGCCTCAAACAAGGTTCTAAAGACTGTTGACATCTAGTGGAAGCCTTAGGAAGTTCAATATGACCAAATTTCCCCTGTATCTTGGATAAGCAAAAAGTTGAACAACTACAAACCTCCGATTTTCCACTTCCTGGTTGGATTTCTTCTCAGGTTTTTGCCTGCCATATGAGTTCCGTTATACTCACAGACATCATTCAAACAGTTTTAGAAATGGCAGAGTGTTTTCTATCCAAATCTACTAATACTATGCATATCCTAGCATCTGGGCCTGAGTAGCAGGTAGTTTACTCTGGGCACGCTTTTCATCCGGACGTGAAAATACTGCCTCCTACCCCAAAGAAGTTAATGGTCCTCTAGGTGTTACAAATGAGTAGTGTTGTTCCACAGTGCTCAAGTGATCTTCATCTGGCTGTATTACTGCTCAGAGACAAGCGTCTGACAGGTCTCCCACATCTTTATTATAATGTTGAACATTCCCTCCAGACCCATAACTCAGTGTATTTCTGTGTATGGCTCTTCTTTGGTACTACTGAGCACTTTGTAACTCTATTCTTGCTTTGTGGTATTTCTATCACTTCTATCCAGGTTCAGTTTACCCCAGTGCCTAGTGGTAACCAACCTACAATAATACACCACTAATGTGGTGTAGTTTTTACATAATATGTGAAAGATGACTCTTGTGCGACTTGTCTTTGGTACAATGTGTTTGTGTTTTTGCCTTATCTGTCCATCAGATATTTGTATGTTTGTATCTTGTTCTGTGAGTGTTTGTTTTGTGTCTATAGCAGTGGAAGAGTGTCCTATATCTCCTCTGATATCTTTGGAGCAGCTTGTCCCAGATAGGCCTGTGATTGATCGGGACACTTTAGCCTGAAGGGTCCTGCTGTGTCCGCAGTGGGCCTGCAGTCATCTTCATCACTTTCACTTAAACCAGGAGATCATCCTGCAGTGATAAATTGAGAGGGGGGGGGTACTAAGTCAGAGTGTAGGGGGTGGGTGGGAGAGGGGTCTAATGAATGACCCCTGGTTTGGGCCAATTACTCAATTAGCTGATCTGAGAAAGTGCTTTGTCTTTCTCAGACATTGTGTTTCTAGCTTGTCACAATGTTTGCCCTTAGCACACATATGGAGGAGGGAGAGAAGGATGTCTGATGATAGCCCAAGGTCAGGGAAGGCAGACAGAGCCCCTCTATCCATCTTGCAAGCGCTGCTCTCTCTGCTTCTCCCCACCCTCTCTCTCCTGCCTTAATCTTTCCCCTCCATCTATGTATCTCTGTTTGTATTATGTGCTGAATTTTGTATGTGCATTCAAAGTCCAGGGATGTATTCCGGATTCATATTTTTGGAGAAGAGCTGAGCAGATAATGTGGGATAAGGAGAATGAGAGTTGAAGCACTCTCAGGGTTTATTCCCATTTCTCTTGGAACACTTGGGGGCTTTTCCCACAGTTCCACTGGAAGATTGACATTCTGATGCATTATCTCCCTCCCACTGGGGAACTTAAAGCAATATGTTCAGCTTGGTCGTAGGCACACATTGTCAAGAACCCTTTACATGCTTTTCCTCCTGCTCGCAGAATGTGATTTATAGGCTAATTATAATTAATGGACACAGCTACACCATGGCGACATTGAGTGCTGTCACCATGGAGATGTAGTCTACTTCAAGGCGCTAGACATGAGGGTTTGAGTGAGGGGGGATGGGGTGAGGAGGGGTGGGGTAACAGAAGGGCTCCTTCAGCGCTTCTCAATCAGCAGAGTGTGATCAGTAATTAGTCCCCCATCATTACTGGGACTGGAGAGCAAGGCCCGAGGAGCTCCGCGGGACCCTCCAGATAACACATAGAAGGGGATGCAATGGAGCACATACACACTAAACCACTAAACTACAGGATGCTCCAGCCAGCCCAGAGTAAGACTCCCATAAACATACAGAGAAGACACATGGACACGCATGTTCACACACCCACACCCACACACCATCATCGCATAGCCCACACCATGTTATAGAGGTTTTCTCATTTGAATATAGATTTAAGAATGCTATTCCCAATTACCTTCCTTTCCTTCATCCACGTGACTGTTTTATTTCCCATCAGCACCTTTTCAACCCATCTATTTCGTTCCCGCCTTAGCAGTGGCTCCTGGCCGGGAGAGTCAGTACAGTGCTGCCCCCTGACCTCCCCTCACCTCAGGGCAGGCCCACCAGGTATCCATGTTGACCCTGCAAAGGGACGGGGCCAGAGGACAGACTCCATAGATATTTATCCTGTAACCATGAGAGCAAGCATGCCAAACCGCTTGGGTCTCCTCCCTCTGGCTAATGTGAAATACTGGACCTCATACAGGTCCTTGTGGGCTTAATTAGAAAGAAATACTATAATCCACTGATATTTAGAGAGTTGATTATCATATGATTTGAATAAATGCAATCTGAAGAGTTTAAATATGGTAATATGTAGGTTCATATGTACTTATTTTAAAACTCTTTTTGTGACAATTGAATAAAAAAATATAAACTATATATAAAAGGTAGATACAGGTAAGTACAAACTATTGAATCATTTTACTTTGGAAACAGAAAAATAAAATGCCTCCACCCCCAACCCATTCATCCAACCACAACACTCTTCCCTCCCCCACCCTTTATCTCCTAATCTACCCCACTAAACGTCCAATGTTGCTTGTCAAACGAGGATGCTTTTTTACACCCACCACACACCCTTCAGTAGAATGGCCTCACTGAAGAGCTCAGTAACTTTCAACGTGGCACCGTCATAGGATGCCACCTTTCCAACAAGTCAGTTCGTCAAATGTCTGCCCTGCTAGAGCTGCCCCGGTTAACTAAGTGCTGTTATTGTGAAGTGGAAACGTCTAGGAGCAACAACGGCTCATCCGCAAAGTGGTAAGACATACATGTTCAGGAATGGGACAGTTGTGTAAGAATCGTCTGTCCTCGGTTGCAACACTCACTAACGAGTTCCAAGCTCCATGAAATGTGTTTCCATATATACAGTATATATATATACATATATACAGTACCAGTCAAAAGTTTGGACACACCTACTCATTCAAGGGTTTTTCTCTATTTTTACTATTTTTTATATTGTAGAATAATAGTGAAGACATGAAAACTATTAAACAACATATGGAATCATGTAGTAACCAAAAAAGTGTAAAACAAATCAAAATGTATTTTATATTTGAGATTCTTCAAAGTAGCCACCTTTGCCTGGGTGACAGCTTTGTACACTCTTGGCATTATCTCAACCAGATTCACCTGGAATGCTTTTCCAACAGTCTTGAAGGATTTTCCACATATGCTGAGAACTTGTTTGCTGCTTTTCCTTGACTCTGCGGTCCAACTCATCCAAAACCATCTCAATTGGGTTGAGGTCGGTTGATTGTGGAAGCCATGTCATCTGATGCAGCACTCCATCACTCTCATTCTTGATCAAATAGCTCTTACACAGCCTGGAGGTGTTTTGGGTCATTGTCCTGTTTAAAAACAAATGATAGTCCCATTAAGCGCAAACCAGATGGGATGGCGTATCACTGTCCTGGCGTAGCCTTCGTTGTCCTGAAAAGAAAATAGTAAAACACTTCAATGTGAGGCTAAATAAGAGGGGAGAGCAAGTAGATTAATGAAAGTAGTGAATTTCAGCTTTTTCGCTGTGGGAATCCCTGGGACCTAAGAAGCTTTTAAAAGTGTCACCTGGATATGTTAAACATCTGTGTTCCATCACTTGTTCCATACCTGTTGTTCTGTTCTGCTTGTGCGTAAACAGGAAAAATTGATTGTTTCACTGCACTTGCAATTCTCGGGAAGCTGTAACGACAACTATTTCCTCCAAGGAAATGGATGCATATTAGAAAAGGTTAGCTGAACGCTGCAGCAGTGCTGCTTGTATATTTTCATTGTCCATGTATAACCTTTGTTCCCTGATTCAATTCAAAATATCTGACTCCAACCATTTATACAAGCCTGACATTACAGATGGAAAATGCTCCTGATTAATAGCATCTCCTGCTGGTTTGTATTTCACAGTGTGAAGTTTGTATGTGTGTGTGTGCAAATACGGGTAGCACACAGCTTACCTTTCAGCACCACCAGAGGCACTAAATCTCTCAGAACCCAGGCTTCTTCTCGAATCTGAAATGCGTAAACAAACACCATGCTGCTAAAACAGCCACAAACCCACTCAGTTAGACACCTTTGTACCAACAAAGCACTGCAGTACAGGATCCTGCTCTGTGCTCCTCTCACTCCAAGTCTATCATTCCTGCATTCTATAAGGGCTTTGTCAGGTACCCATCTTCTTTCTTCCCAGGTTAAAACATTCAAGAAAGGTAATTTTCATGAGGAAGACTTCATTAAATTGGTTTATTCTACTCTTCTCCACTGTGTCACTACACACATAGCTCTAGATTTAACTCTATGCTAGAAAGGATAGAACAAAAAGATTTGGTGATTTTACTTTCATTGCCTAGTCTTTCTCATCAATTTATTTTTGTGCTATTTTTGCTATTTCCAAATGTCAGAAAGAACTCATCCAGTTATGAACATGAGAGAAGGCAATAGTTAGAAAGATGAAGAGATACAGTATAGCACTGTGGAAGGTAAAGTAGGAGACGGGGAGAAATACTGAAAATAAAAAAAATATTAAAACGCAACATGTTGCATGAGCTGAAATAAATGATCCCAGAAATCTTCCATGTGCACAAAAAGCTTATTTCTCCCAAATTGTGTGCACAAATATGTTTACATCCATGTTAGTGAGCATCTCTCATTTGCCAATATAATCCATCCACCTGACAGGTGTGCCATATCAAGAAGCTGATTAAACGGCATGATCATTACACAGGTGCAACTTGACAATTAAAGGCCAGCCTAAAATGTGCAGTTTTGTCGCACAACACAATGCCACAGTTGTCTCAAGTTTTGAATGAGCAACTGCGATGCTGACTGCAGGAATGTCCACCAGAGCTGTTGCAGAGAATTACATTTTCATTTCTCTACCATAAGCCGCCTCCAATGATTCCCTTATATGACCTGTAACTCAGTAAAATCGTTGATATTGTTACATGTTACTTTATATTTTTCTTCAGTATAATTTGCTTTAAGGGAAAGGGAAAGGGGGATACCTAGTCAGTTATTCAACTGAAACTTGTCTTCCGCATTTAACCCAATAGGCTAACTTATGTGATGACTTGATTGTTGTTAGATTGTTTTATTTTATGTTTTTGCTGTATTTTATCATGAAAGGGTGATTTTAATCTTCATTAGTACTCAAATCCTACTATTTGTAGTTAAATGCACTGCCAAAGTTAATTCACCTTTATAGTTCACACCAGCGAACAAAAAGGGACAGCATCCATGACTTTACCAATTGAAGTTAAGGTCCAAAAAGAGAAGAAAATACAGATATCTAAATACTTACGGTCACTTGAGTCAGCTCCAGAAGTGCTGCCCTTTTCCCCTTTTCCATTTCATTAAGGAGTTGGAACTATTAAAGGATCCATATTCTCCTGTGTGCTTTTCAGAGCTGACTGGCAGCTCTTTTCAGAACTCCCTTTCTAACTTATTCAATTATCTTCCAAACTGTTTTTTGTTGAACTAGTAGACAAACTCCTTGAGAGCTTTTGTCATGGGCACAATGAATATGGGTGTGAGGGAGGCTTCGAGCTTTTCACTCCTATAACAATGACAGATTAATCTTGCTTTGCCTGAAGAATCGTTTCCAGAGGTAGGAGAGGTTCAATAAGTGTGAGCTGTGTACAATGATGAAGTTGAGTTAGTTTTTTTTTATGTCTAGGCCTATTGATATTTTGTACTGTCTGTAACCCATGTGGCAAATGACGAGTAAATAACAATTATGACGAGGGTTCAATGTTTTTATACCCATAATTAAATTTACTTGGGTGCTGGTTGAGACTACATATCATATTATTACATGATCACTATGAAATGTTACATTCCATCTCAGATCTGTCATTTATTGTCTCCATTGCTATGTCCATCATATCCTTCCCAGTATGTATTTTCTATGTTTCTTTGTTGCCATATCCATTTCAAATGATTAACTGCCTGGGGGGAAATGATAGCCCTGCTTTACATTTGGTAAAGTTTGGTCACCCTGAGGGGCTGAATTTTAATCACACTCTGTTTCCAAGCCATTAAAAACAGCGAGTGACGTTTATTAGACGGAGAAGGAAAATAAACAACCCTTAATTGGCTCACATGGAGACCGTTCCTCTCTCTGCTTCACCACATGTTGGAAAATAAAATAGTCTCTAATACTGTGAAACAGATAGGCCTGAGCATTGTAATGCAATATAGCTCTGCACAGACATTGTGCCAATCAAAGAGAGGGCACGCAATATTCTGACTTATTTGCAAAGTCTTGAGACTATTCTCTGATTCGTGCTTGAGACTTGACTTGGAAAATGAACTAAACAAGCAGGGATAACATTATATGAACAGTATATGGTGTTCTTGGGGTTAGATGATCACTTTTCAAGCATGCATAAAAACATTAATAAAAAGGTGATGTGACAGTGGTGTTTATCAAAGGAATGGGACTTTCTCAATAATAAGTGCTAATAATATTCTTGCAATAAACTGATTTGCCTAAAACAGACTTGAAAACTGGTGAATTTTACTTCCTTAGAAAGTCTCGTCCCTGTAGTTGCTTCCTCCCTGTATAGGAGAACCCCTGTGGCCTTCCCTGGAGATGAGTCACAGCCCTATCTCTCTGTTACAGATGGATCCCTCGTTTAACTGAGGATGAGCCTGACAATGAGGAGAAATCTAATTAATTTGCAACACAGATATTCCTCAATGCCTTAATTATGCAATAGAGCAGACAATAAAGTCAGAAAACATGCTTGTTCTATCTCTATTTCCCCTGATAAAACAACTTTCCTTAAAGGGACAAGCTAGTGTCAGAAACAAATGTCCCGCAGGCTGTCTTGACATCCTGCAGCGCTTGTTGTGCTGATAACCATCCTTCCTTTCACTTTGCTAAATGTAATTTTCCCCCAAAATAAAAAAGGTCAAAAAAATAAACAAGACTTCACACAGATTTAATTTGGGCATTTGTGTCCTTTCATGAAAAACATGTTTCTATTTATAGTCAAATTACAGAGAAGAGAGAAAGATCGCACAAGTACACATTAATGATGCATGTTTACAGACATATTCAATCTCTCCCTATCCCTGTCTGTTGTCCCCAATTGCTTCAAGATGTCCACCATTGTCCCTGTACACAAGAAAGCGAAGGTAGCTGAACTAAATGACTATCGCCCCGTAGCACTCACTTCTGTTGTCATAAAATGCTTTGAGAGGCAAGTTAACCCTAGGATGCATAGTTAACATGATGCCCCATATGCTGGGTCAAAGTGACCCGATAATGTAATATGTTTTATTTATATGGGTCTAAAATATTATCCATTTTGTGGAACATAATTATTTTGAGTGATGATTTGGACCTTTCAATAATTATTTTATTGTTTGAAATGTTTTTAGTTGCTCTTCAACAGTTTGATACACATTTCAATGATAACATATTATGAAAATTCATAACGGCCATTGAAAATATTTGCATATTTTTCTTACAATCAATCTTACAATCAAAGTTTCACATTCAACCTTTTAGTGTGAAGAACACACAAAAAAAACACCGTAAGCATGTTTTATAATATTTCAAAACATTTTTTTTTTTTTATCCAAAGTTCATCATGAATATAAACAACAACACTAACAATTGTGAATTGAGAAAACATGAACACTAAAAGGTGTGTACGTGTGTGTGTGATGCTGTCTTAGTCCATGCATTTGTGACAAACCACAAGCATTTGACTGTAGTCTTTGCAGATGGGTGCGTTGCACTGAGAACACCAGCAGCTGACTTTTCTACCCTTTGCGCTTGGGCAGAGCTGGCACCTCTTCCTCTTCCGGCCCTGGCTGCTCTGAGTGGTGGTGGCATGGCTCTCTTTCATCACCCCACATCTTACCATTGCCTCAGTTCTTCTGTGGAGATGGGAGAACCTTCCAAAAGGACAATCAACTCTGCAACACTCCAACAATCAGTCCTTTATGGTAGAGTGGCCTGACGGAAGCCACTCCTCAGTAAAAGGCACATGACAGCCCGCATGGAGTTTGCCAAAAGGCACCTAAAGGACTCTTAGACCATGAGAAACAAGATTCTCTGGTCTGATGAAACCAAGATTGAACTCATTAGACGGAATGCCAAGCGTTACTTCTGGAGGAAAGCTGCTCATCCACATGAACCTTCCTCTACAGTTTTCTAGGAAAAGGTCCCACACATACCAGAAGGCTGCCAGGTGGTCTGTTGCCTCTCTGAACACTCTGGTCCTCTTGTCATCAAGCCTGAGGTAGCGACGGATATCGTCATATCTTACGACCGACATGGTGGCCTTATACATTGGATTCTGCAGTGGATCCAAAAATAGCTCCCATGTGGAGACATCCCAGCTTTTCTCCACACGGCGAGGAGGGTTAAACCAATAAAGACCTTTAGTTCCTCTTTGGTGACCTCTCTCCACTCTGTCTCTTTTGCTGTCGCTATTCTCTGTCCTTCTAAATGTGTTCGCATTAGGACCTCCTTAATGATGTTGTCACTAATGAGCAGCTCCCAGGCATCTTTTGGTGACACAGCTGTTGACCCCGGCAAAGGCCTTAGGCAGCTCCTCAGGATGTTATGGCTTCTGGTCCTGCCTTTAGTGTCGAGGGGGGGGGGGGGTGTTCACTCCAGTTAGACCCCTTTTTACTCAGTCTATTTGACTGGTTTTCACTCCCCATCTGTAGAATCATCTAGGACAGACAGCTGGACTACCAGGTGCATCTGAATTGGATACCTCAGATTCTGAGTCAGAGGCACCAATGGCTTCCTCATCCAGCATCTGTAAAACCATTTTGGTTGTATATCTGGCAACATCCTATTGAGCCTCCTTATGAAAACTCCTTTCACTCAATGAGTTAAAAAATAAGAAATGAAAATGAATTAATCAACATTAAAAATAAGATATTTAATACATATTTTATTAATTACATTGATTTTATTGTTGTGGCAAAAAGAAAGGTCAGTTTGACAAGTACAATGCAGTGAATTCCATAGGGAACATACGGGTCATATTTGACCCACATATGAAAACTTGGGGTAGTGATGCAAAAACTACTTGAACTTAAAAAATAAGAAATTAAAAGACAAAAATAGGATGTTAGAACATTAAAGACAACATTATTTCAGGGATTCCTGGAATATTAGATTTCATTTTTGGAGGATCAACACAGAAAAAAGAACATTAGGCTGGGTCATTTTGACAAGCATATGCATCCTAAGGTTAAGGATCATATCACCTCCACCTTGCCCAACATCCTAGACCCACTGCAATTTGCATACCATCCCAACAGATCTACGGATGATGCAATCGCCATCGCGCACTGCACACTGCCCTATCCCATCTGGACAAGAGGAATAACTATGAAAGAATGCTGTTCATTGACGACAGCTCAGCCTTAAACACCATAATACCCTCCAAGCTCATCATTAAGCTCAGGGGCCTGGGTCTGAACCCTGTCCTGTGCAACTGGGTCCTGGACTTCCTGATGGGGCAGGTGGTGAAGGTAGGCAACAACACCTCCACTATGCTGATTCTCAACACAGGGGCCCCACAAGGATGCATGCTCAGCCCCCTCCTGTACTCCCTGTTCACCCATGACTGCGTGGCCACGCATGTCTACAACTCAATCATCAAGTTTGCAGATGACACAACAGTGGTAAGCCTGGTTAGCAACAACGACGAGACAGCCTACAGGGAGGAGGTGACGGCCCTGGTGAAGTGGTGCCAGGAAAATAACCTCAACCTCAACAAAACACAGAAGCTGATTGTGGACTTCAGGAGACCGCAGAAGAAGCACACCCCCATCCACACCAACCGGGCTGTAGTGGAGAAGGTGAAAAGCTTCAAGTTCCTCGGCGTACACATCACTGACAATCTGAAATGGTTCACCCACACAGACAGTGTCATGAAGAACGTGCAACAACGCGTCTTCAACCTCACTGTTGATGTTGAGACTGATGTTTTGCGGGTGCTATTTAATGAAGCTGCCAATTGAGGACTTGTGAGGCGTCTGTTTCTCAAACTAGACACTCAAGGGTACTTGTCCTCTTGCTCAGTTGTGCACCGGGGCCTCCCACTCCTCTTTCTATTCTGGTCAGAGACAGTTTGCGCTGTTCTGTGAATGGAGTAGTACACAGCAATGTACGAGATCTTCAGTTTATTGCAATTTCTTGAATGGAATAGCCTTCATTTCTCAGAACAAGAATAGACTGATGAGTTTCAAAAGAAAGTGCTTTGTTTCTGGCCATTTTGAACCTGTAATCAAACCCACAAGTGCTGAGGCTCCAGATACTCAACTAGTCTAAAGAAGGACAGTTTTATTAATTCTTTAATCAGACAACAGTTTTCAGCTGTGCTAACATAATTGCAAAAGGGATTTCTAATGATCAATTAGCCTTTTAAAATGATAAACTTGGATTAGCTAACACAACTTGCCATTGGAACACAGGATTGACGGTTGCTGTTAAAAGGCCTCTGTACGCATACTGTATGTAGATATTCGATTCAAAATCAGCGGTTTCCAGCTACAGTAGTCATTTACAACATTAACGATGTCTACACTGTATTTCTGATCAGTTTGATGTTATTTTAATAGACAAAACTTTTGCTTTTCTTTTCAAAAACAACAACATTTCTAATTGACCCCAAACTTTTGAATGGTAGTATATATACACATACTGTAAACAGTACCAGTCAAAAGTTTGGACACACCTACTCATTCGAGGGTTTTTCTTTATTTTTACTATTTTCTACATGGTAGAATGAAAGTGAAGACATCAAAACTATGAAATAACACATATGGAATCATGTAGTAGCCAAAAAAGTATTAAACAAATCTAAATATATTTTATATTTGAGATTCTCTCTTTTTAGATTTAGCATTTCGCTACACTCACAATAACATCTGCTAAATATGTCTATGCGACCAAATTTGATTTGATTTTGATTTGTTTCCCGAGACCAATAGTTTATATAGAGCCAGAGCTACAGTTCTTGAAAGCATAAACAGTTCAAATCTTGTAAGGTTGAAATTTCATTATAAATTCACGGTTAATCTCAGTAACTTCCAAACAGTAAAATAATTTGCACCTTGTATCTGTTACTATAATTGATTGCCTGGAGCACATAACATTTCTAATTTGGAAGCAAATAATTTATGAGGTTATATAGTCCCCCAACCGAAACAGATTCAATTACCTTGGACTGAGAAACTATTCCCTGCTCAGTAACGCTCTCACTTTCTTCCTTGATATGAGGGCTCAGTGATAATGAATGAAAGTTAAGCAGGGACAAAGTGTTTATTCGTTACTGAGTGGTCCCTCAGCCTCCTGTGGTACCTATGTCAATCCCACTCAGCATTCATTGACCAGGTTTAGAGATGCTCACTTTTCATCATGATCAATCTAACCAAGCATTCTCTGTTCACTATACTGCATTCTGGGTGAATGGGAAACTCTCTATTAATTATGTTATCTCCCTGTCCTGCTATGGCAGTCATGGTTGTGATGATTAGATTCAACATACTGGTAGGATACTAATGATTGAGTCAGAATGATTGAGAGTGAATACATCTCTATTCAGGCAGTACCAGATGCACGAATAGGAGGAAAACACAATGGCTGCCACACAATACAGACCTGATGGTATAACAGGAATAGCTGCTGCTACTGCTGCTACTGTTGCTCTGTCCTATTGGCTTCACTCAGTGGAAGAGGGGAACTTTTACACCAAGGCAAAGGTAGCTCTCTCTAAACTGCTGTATGAGCCTGACATGTGAGGGGAGTTTCATTAAAATCAAATGGAGCACATCTCAATGAGTGATCTTAGAATTCCAAGATGCAGGGATTCAGAGAGAAGCACGAGGTGTGTGTGTATGTGTGTGTATGTGTGTGTGTGTATGTGTAAATGAAGCTGTCACTGGGGTGCATCTCACTACAAACCCATTCCGAAAGTATCCTCGTATTAAATGACAGAGAGCACATTCCCATGGCCTCTTAAAGATACAGCACATGCTCTATGTGTGAATTATTTCTCTCTCTGTTTCATGTCCGTGGAGGTGACACTGCCGATACAACATGTAGATTTGTGTATGTGCTTGTGGGACTCCTTCACACAGGGAACTAAGAGTGACAGACAGACTTTTCAGAGGAAACGTGGGATTTCTTTATCTTCACAGTGGGTCAAATGATGGACGTGAAGTTTTCACTGCTCTGTCTGAGATATCAAGAGGTTGTATCACATAATGGTTTCCTGCCCGCTCTTACTCATCTGCTCCCAGTTCCTTCCCAGCCTGAGTGCTAGAGCAGGAAGTAATTAATAACATTACGTTCTGTAATTACCTTCACTCTCTGTCCCCAAAGCTCAGGGGAACAGTACTGCTGCTAATATGAGGGTTACAGACAGAGAGCAATAGTCATAAAGGGCAGCAAGATGATTATGTTTCATCAAATGACTAGCACTACCATTCCCTTCTAATACCTTGACAGTAGCCAGAGTTGAGACAATGTACCGCTACTACTCTCGCCACCTTTACTCTAGTCTTGAACAGAGCTAAACAGGACGACAGTTTACCTTTTCTTCTTGGTAATTACTGTCAGTGATTGGCCAAAGGGTTTACTCAGCTGATGCCCAAGGTAGGGCTGTGGCAGCTATCAAATTTTGTCAGCCGGTTATTGTCATGCAAAAGACTGCCGGTCTAGCGATAATTGACTGGTAATTAATAACATAAACACGTTTAGCATCCCCAGGACTCCACGGATACAAGGACAATACAGTACAACCCGCTGATGCTCCCCTTTGGAACTTCTACATTTAAAAAGTCTAATAAATCATTGCAATATACAACATCACAATAAATCCATTATTTATTTTAGGCAGGTCTAAAGAAACTTTAAGATATGAAGGAAATGTATTTCAGAAGAACAGGATATAAGTTGGCCTACTGTAAGTTGTGGCTATGTGTCATGTCATAGGCTTGTTCATTTAGCAGACAAATCAAATCAAATCATATTTTATTTGTTACATGCGCCGAATACAACAGGTTTAGACCTAACTGTGAAATGCTTACTTACAAGCCCTTAACCAACAATGCAGTTTTAAGAAAATAGAGTTAAGAAAATATTCACTAAATAAACTAAAGTTAATTTTTTAAAAATAAATAACACAATAAAATAACAATAATGGGGCTATATACAGGGGTTACGGGTACCGAGTCAATGTGTGGGCGTACAGGTTAGTCGAGGTCATTTGTAGGTAGGGCGGGTGAATATGCATAGATCAAAAATGAGTAGCAGCAGTATAAAAACAAGATATTCATATAAGTCCAGTGCCACTATTAAATGATTTCATAGCAAGAAGAATATATAATTGAACTTAAAAAATATATATATCATATTTTTGTTGAGTGTAAAAGTAATCATTTGAAACATGTCCTAAATGCTAGATTTTGAGCTATTTGGCAACTTCAGTTGTGAATGATAAACCTTCTAACGTCTTAGAAATCAAAACATATACAGTTGAAGTCGGAAGGTTACATACACTTAGGTTGGAGTCATTAAAACTAGTTTTAAACCACTCCACACATTTTTTGTTAACAAACTATAGTTTTTGCAAGTCGGTTAGAACATCTACTTTGTGTATAAAACAAGTAATTTTTCCAACAACTGTTTACAGACAGATTATTCCACTTTTAATTCACTGTATCACAACTCCAGTGAGTCAGAAGTTTACATACACTAAGTTGACTGTGACTTTAGACAGCTTGGAGAATTCCAGAAAATGATGTCATGGCTTTAGAAGCTTCTGATAGGCTAATTGACATCATTTGAGTCAATTGGAGGTGTACCTGTGGATGTATTTCAAGACTTACCTTCAAACTCAGTGCTTCTTTGCTTGACCATGAGAAAATCAAAAAATCAAAAGACCTCAGAAAAAAAATTGTAGACCTCCACAAGTCTGGTTCATCCTTTGGAGCAATTTCCAAACGCCTGAAGGTACCACGTTCATCTGTACAAACAATAGTACGCAAGTATAAACATCATGGGATCACGCAGCCGTCATACCACTCAGGAAGGAGACGCGTTCTGTCTCCTAGAGATGAACGTATTTTGGTGCGAAAAGTGCAAATCAATCCCAGAACAACAGCAAAGGATATTGTGAAGATGTACAGAACAGGTACAAAAGTATCTATATCCGCAGTGAAACGAGTCCTACATTGACATAACCTGAAAGGCCGTTCAGCAAGGAAGAAGCCACTGCTCCAAAACCGCCATTAAAAAAGCCAGACTACAGTTTGCAACTGCACATGGGGACAGAGATCGTACTTTTTGGAGAAATGTCCTCTGGTCTGATGAAACTGTTCGGCCATAATGACCATCGTTATGTTTGGAGGAAAAAGGGGCAGTCTTGCAAGCCGAAGAACACCATCCCAACCATGAAGCACGGGGTTGGCAGCATCATGTTGTGGGGGTGCTTTGCTGCAAGAAGGACTGGTGCACTTCACAATAAAGATGGCATCATGAGGGAGGAAAATGATGTGGATATATTGAAGCAACATCTCAAGACATCAGTCASGAAGTTAAAGCTTGGTCGCAAATGGGTCTTCCAAATGAACAATGACCCCAAGCATACTTCCAAAGTTGTRGCAAAATGGCTTAAGGACAACAAAGTCAAGGTATTGGAGGGGCCGTCACAAAGCCCTGACCTCAATCCCATAGAAAATGTGTGGGCAGAACTGAAAAAGTGTGTGCGAGCAAGGAGGCCTAAAAACCTGACTCAGTTACACCAGCTCTGTCAGAAGGAATGGGCCAAAATTCACCCAACTTATTGTGGGAAGCTTGTGGAAGGCTACCTGAAACGTTTGACCCATGTTAAAAAATTAAGGCAATGCTACCAAATACTAATTGAGTGTATGTTAACTTCTGACCCATTGGGAATGTGATGAAATAAATAAAAGCTGAAAGAAATCATTCTCTCCACTATTATTCTGACATTTCACATTCTTAACTTCTCTAGGGTACGTGAGACGGTAGCGTCCCACCTCTTCAACAGCCAGTGAAACTGCAGGTCGCCAAATTCAAATACAGAAATATTCATTATAGAAATTCAGAAAACAAAACATATTTTACATAGGTTTAAAGATTAACTTCTTGTGAATCCAACCACGGTGTCAGATTTTAAAAATGCTTTACGGCGAATTACGATTATTTGAGAACATAGCCCAGCAGACAAATAATTACAAACAGTAACCAGCCAAGTAGAAGAGTTACACAAGTCAGAAATAGAGATAAAATTAATCCCTTACCTTTGATGATCTTCATATGGTTGCACTCAGCAGACATTCATTTACTCAATAAATGTTCCTTTTCTTCGATAAAGTCTCTTTTTATCCAAAAACCTCAGTTTTGTTCGCGCGTTTTCTTCAGCAATCCACAGGCTCAAACGCAGTCAAAACAGGCAGACAAAAATCCAAATTGTAGCCTTAACTTCTTTCAGCTAGGGGGCAGAATTTTTATGTTTGGAAAAATAACATTCCCAAGGTAAACAGACTATTTCTCAGGCTCAGATATTAGAATATGCATATAATTGACAGATTAGGATAGAAAACACTCAAAATATTGTCTGTGAGTATAACAGAACTGATTTTGCAGGCGAAAACCTGAGGAACTCCAACCCGGAAGTGCATTTATTTTTATTTTTATCCCTGTTCCATTGCTTGCCCCTCCATTTAAAGGGGTATCAACCAGATTCCTTTTCCAATGGGTTCCTCAGGCTGTGACCAGGCTTTAGACATAGTTTCAAGCTTTTATTTTGAAAAATGAGCGAGATTTATCAAAACGCGTCAGGTGTCCTTTGATTAGTTCCTGCGCAGGAGAAATGTGGCTCGACATTTTCTTTCTCTGTAGTATTGAACAGTTTACCGTCCGATTTGAAATATGATCGATTATGTATGTTAAAAACAACCTGAGGATTGATTATAAAAAACCTTTGACATATTTCTACGAACATTACGGATACTTTTTGGAATTTTCGTCTGCCCTTCAGTACCGGAACGAGCTTGTGGTTTTCTGAACATAACGCGCAAACCAAATGGCGGTTTTTGGTTATAAAACTAATCTTTATCGAACAAAAATAACATTTATTGTGGAACTGGGAGTCTCGTGAGTGCAAACATCTGAAGATTATCAAAGGTAAGCGATTCATTTTATTGCTTTTCTGACTTTCGTGACCAAGCTAATTTAAGGCTAGCTGTTCTAGCAGTGATTGATACACTCACAAACGCTTGGATTGCTTTCGCTGTAAAGCATATTTTCAAAATCTGACATGATAGGTGGATTAACAACAAGCTAAGCTGTGTTTTGGTATATTTCACTTGTGATTCCATGATTATAAATATTTTTTGTATTATTTTTGAATTTGGCGCTCTGTAAATCAGCGGTTGTTTACGAAAATGATCCTGTAAAAGCGATCCGTGCGGCAAGAAGTTAAAGTTCATAGAAACATGTCAAACGATGTTCATATTCAATCCTCAGGTTGTTTTTAGCCTAAATAATCGATAATATTTCAACCGGACAATAACGTTGTCAATTTAAAAGGTAAACAAAAAAGGCACTCTCTCGGTCTCGTGCATGAAAAAGCTCTGTGACACTTTAGGGTCCACTCATTCAGACTGCTCTTACTTCCTCATCTTTCAGAATACAAGCCTGAAACAATTTCTAAAGACTGTTGACATCTAGTGGAAGGCATAGGAACTGCAATTTGAGTCCTAAGTCAATGGATACTGTAATGGCATTGAATAGAAAACTACAAAACCAAAAARAAAACTMCWTYCMGRAWGKAKTTTTCTCAGGTTTTCGCCTGCCAAATCAGTTCTGTTATACTCACAGACACTATTTTAACAGTTTTGGAAACTTTAGAGTATTTTCTATCCAAATCTACCAGTTATATGCATATCATATCTTCTGGGCCTGAGAAGCAGGCAGTTTAATTTGGGCATGCTTTTCATCCAAAATTATGAACGCTGCCCCCTACCCTAGAGAAGTTAAAAATAAAGTGTTGATCCTAACTGACCAATGACAGGGAATTTTTACTAGGATTAAATATCAGGAATTTTTTAAAACTGAGTTTAAATGTATTTGGCTAAGGTGCATGTAAACTTCCGACTTCAACTGTATGGGCTGCATGATGTGACTATAGGCTATTGATGATTTGAGAAAGTTGAAGAAAAAAAAGCTTGCCTCAGGCTGCACACACACAGTTTTCTCATCAAGTGATCATATTTTCATCCATCAGACTATTCTCATTTTAATCTTGTCTTTACTAATTTGTACAATTAATTTAAATTTAGAAAGGCCCATTATAAGATAAGCAAGAACTGGGGCAGGGGGAAAATACATGTCATCAGTATGCACTTGAATAGCAAATGGAGGCTGCTTTCCCACAGGTTCGTTTTTCAACCATTCAGGGTAGGCTACTCCGGTTATTTCACTCCACTCATCAACCACTGTTTGAGGAGCATGCAGTTTCTAGCTGATATTCTGCCCAAAATCTGTAAGCCATGGGTTCTCCAACCCTGTTCCTGCAGCTACACAGTGCTTAATTTGGGAAACCAAGTTACATTTGTTCGGAAACATCGAGAGTAACATGTTTTCACAACAAAACATATTTCATTAAAATGTTGACAGTCCCTCTCTCTGCATGCTCAAGAAAGAGGAAGAGATGGAAACACACGGTGGTGAGATATTCTGTAGTTAAAAGTAATGTCAGCCTATCATTATGAAAATATGATAATACCCTATTCAAAATCTAATTTTATAGGCTAAATCTGTAAGCCACCTAGGCCTATATGTGGCTCAGTTGGTAGAGCATGGCGCTTGCAACGCCAGGGTTGTGGGTTCATTCCCCACGGGGGGACCAGGATGAATATGTATGAACTTTCCAATTTGTAAGTCGCTCTGGATAAGAGCGTCTGCTAAATGACTTAAATGTATATGTTTACATTTACATTTAAGTCATTTAGCAGACACTCTTATCCAGAGCGACTTACAAATTGGTGCATTCATCTTATGATATCCAGTGGAACAACCACTTTACAATAGTGCATCTAACTCTTTTAACCTCTCTGGGATCGCGGGACGCTAGCGTCCCCACAGCCTGTTAAAATGTAGAGCGCCAGATTCAAAAAAAAAATCTATAAAATCAAACTTTATTAAATTACACATATAAGATACCAAATTAAAGCTACACTCGTTGTGAATCCAGCCAACATGTCAGATTTCAAAAAGGCTTTTCGGCGAAAGCATAAGATGCTATTATCTGATGATAGTACAGAGGCTACACTCTCTTTTTTGACAATTTCAACCATGCCGGCGCTACTCAAAACGCAKAAATAAAATATAAAACATGCATTACCTTTGACGAGATTCTTTTGTTGGCACTCCAATATGTCCCATAAACATCACAAATGGTTCTTTAGTTCGAKTAATTCCGTCCATATATATCCAAATTGTCCATTTATTTGGCGCCGTTGTACCAGGAAAAAYAGCGTTCAATTTGCGCAAAATCACGACAAAATATCTAAAAAATTACCTCTAAACTTTGCCAAAACATTTCAAAGWACTTTTGTAATACAACTTAAGGTATTTGTAAACGTTAATAATCGATCAAATTGAAGACGGGTCAATCTGTTTTCAATACAGGATATCAACAAACTCAACTCTCAAACATAAACACACGACGTCACTCCACTTCCGGGTCAATATCTTTCTCAGTTGACTAATGAAAAACCTTAACCTTTTTCCATACAATGGCGACATCCAGTGGAAGCAGTAGAAACTGCGTGGATAGTGATTAGAATTCTGGTGTGCCCATGAAAGCCCATTGAACATACAGGAACTTAACAATAAAAAAGTTAGTCCTCAGGGTTTTGACTGCTATATAAGTTCTGTTATACTTACAGATATGATTCAAACAGTTTTAGAAACTTCAGAGTGTTTTCTATCCAAATCTACTAATAATATGCATATCTTATATTCTGGGGATGAGTAGCACGAAGTTGAAATTGCGCACGCTATTTTTCCCAAAGTGAAAACTCTGCACCCTATCCTCAAGAAGTTTTAAGGGGGGGGGGGGGGGGGTTAGAAGGATTACTTTATCCTATCCTAGGTATTCCTTAAAGAGGTGGGGTTTCAGGTGTCTATATGTTCTCTCTGACTCATGGATAGAACATTTGGAGCATAGTATATATATTATTTTTTTTACCTTTATTTAATTAGGCAAGTCAGTTAAGAACAAATTCTTATTTTCAATGATGGCCTAGGCTCAGTGGGTTAACTGCCTTGTTCAGGGGCAGAATGACAGATTTGTACCTTGTCAGCTCAGGGATTCAAACTTGCAGCCTTTCGGTTACTAGTCCAATGCTCTAACCACTAGGCTACGCTGCCACCCCAAGTATAAGGTAGTATAAGGTAACCAGTCCATCTGGTATGCATAATAATACAGTCCACTCACAAAGGTGATTACTAGAATGTTGGAGTACAGGCTAGCTAGACCAATAATGTACCAAATACATCTTAAATCAGTGTTTTTTATGTTTTTCTGCCATGGTTTCAGTTTTTTCTTGGGCTCATATATAGGCTTGGGGAGTGAACGTTAAAGGATTGTCACGCCCTGATCTGTTTCACCTGTCCTTGTGCTTATTGTCTCCACCCCCGTCCAGGTGTCACTTATTATCCCTGGTGTATTTATCCCTGTGTTTCCTGTCTCTCTGTGCAGATCGTCTTGTTTTGCCAAGTCAACCAGCATTTTTCCTAGGTCCTTTGTCCCAGTCTCTGTTTTTTCCTCGCCCTCCTGGTTTTGGCCCTTGCCTGTCCTGACGCCGAACCCGCCTGCCTGACCACTCTGCCTGTTCTGACCTCGAGCCTGCCTATCCCCTTGTACTGTTTGGACTCGGACCTGATCACTGAACCCCTGCCTGTCCTG
Organism: Salvelinus sp. IW2-2015; assembly: GCF_002910315.2. Taxonomy (NCBI): domain Eukaryota; kingdom Metazoa; phylum Chordata; class Actinopteri; order Salmoniformes; family Salmonidae; genus Salvelinus; species Salvelinus sp. IW2-2015. The sequence continues at coordinate 15,215,606 of NC_036842.1, forward strand.
ACCTCGAGCCTGCCTATCGCCTGGTACTGTTTGGACTCTGACCTGGTTTATGAACTCTCGCCTGTCCCGACCTGTCTTTTGCCTACCCCCTTCGTTATAATAAATATTGGAGCTCAACCATCTGCCTCCTGTGTCTGCATTTGGTCTCGCCTTCTGCCCTTATAGGGAGGGCTACATGAAGAAAGTTGGACCTTTCTGAAATGAAAATGGAGGACTTTCACTTCATCTAAATCTATATTTTACCTAAACCCTCTCTGAATTTAAAAAATATAAAATATATAAGTGACCCTCTCCTATACCCAAGATAATAATTCAAACAATGTGGATAACAGATAACAAGTATACCGTTTACCCTCACTTCTTGTTCTTCGTCCTATTAGCATTACATGGCAGTCCAGGAATTTTTATAGCGCACAGGGCTGTGGGCCAGAAGGTATCACACACATTACTGAAATCGCAGCCTAAGAATGGACAGAAAGATAGGCCTATTATCTTATCATATTTCTCCACTGACAAATCAGTGTGTCTTGTTTGCAATGAAACTGTCCCTGTTTGCAAATAATTAAATCTGAGGACATCATTAGGAATCTGAGCATGGAACTTTCAAAAGTTTGTTCTGTGTAAGTAGGTCTATTCTGTCTGAGGTGGAATAGGCCTACCTACGCAGAACAATGTAAACTTTAACTGCTGGCTACTCTTCTTGCGTGGCATAACCCAACGGATGAAGGTCACAAGTGTTTACCTAAAAGCTGTCTGGGTTTAAACATCTTCTATTGTACAGAAAGTAAATAGCTTAATCAATTGATAGTGACAGAATTATACTGAACAAAAATATAAACGCAACATGAAACAATTTCAAAGATTTTACTGAGTTACAGTTCATATAAGGAAATCAGTCAATTGAAATGAATTCATTAGGCCCTAATCTATGGCTTTCTCATGACTGGGAGCCAGGCCCACCCACTGGGGAACCAGGCCCACCCACTGGGGAACCAGGCCCAACCAATCAGATTGTGTTTTTCCCCACAAAAGGGCTTTATTACAGATATAAATACTCCTCAGTTTCATCAGCTGTCTGGGTGGCTGGTCTCAGACGATCCCACAGGTGTAGAAGACGGATGTGGAGGTCCTGGGCTGGCGTGGTTATACGTGGTTGGCGGTTGTGAGGCCCGGTTGGACGTACAGCCATATTTTCTAAAAACGATGTTGGAGGCAGCTTATGGTAGAGAAATTACATTCAATTATCTGGCAACAGCTCTGGTGGACATTCCTGCAGTCAGCATGCCAATTGCACGCTCCCTCAAAACTAGAGACATCTGTGGCATTCTGTTGTGTGACAATACTGCACATTTTAGAGTGGACTTGTATTGTCCCCCGCACAAGGGGCACCTGTGTAATGATCATGCTGTTTAATCAGCTTGACATGCCACACCTGTAAAGTGGATGGATTATCTTGGCAAAGGAGAAATGCTCACTAACAGGGATGTAAACAAATGTGTACACAAAATTTGAGATACATAAGCTTTTTGTGCATATGGAAACGTTCTGTGATATTTTATTTCAGCTCAAGAAAGATGGGACCAACACTTTACAGGTTGCGTTTATATTTTGTAGATTATTTCCCAAGCAAAGTCAGCTTCTGAATGTTAAAGAAACTAAACAATGATATCCCCATATGCATCGTAGTCACGTCTTTCCCAGGTATTTAAATCATAATGCATCACAGACCAAAGTGCTGTTATAAATCACTTTAGATAATCGGATCTGTTTTGCCTGAAATTGTACCAATTTATTTTCCTCATCACCCATGCTATTTCAATATTTCAATAATAAATCATTTGATTTTTTCATTGTGTCAGTGATGGCGAGATTGATTGATTTATACATTTTTAGTATACGATTTTTCTAAATGAGTGATGAGAAAAGAATCATCCAGCCCACTGGGTATCTCACTACACCTCTATATGCCATGTGTGGAAATATGCAGACAGATGGATTAAAAGTATGTTTACATTGTAATACTTCTGCCAACTTTCTAGCTCCATCCACAACTTCCGGACTTTATAGCATACACAAAGCATAGATTATTGAGTCATTATAGGTTTTACACTTGAGGCATGAATCTGCCGTTGTGCTGTAGAATTGGTGTACTTTGTCTATCGTACAATAATTTCTGTACATTAGTTTATACTGGATTAAGCATACATTGTTGTTAACTGAAATTTCATTAGTTATGCTCCAACTTTCCCTCCATTTTATTCCAACATCTGTTCTTTTAAAATCTTGGTTCCAATAGTTTATATTTTTTTCTAAGAGATTGTCAGTTGGATGTGCTCTCTGAAAGGTTTTGTATATCTTCCCTATCATATGAACATCCTTTTCTGACTCAAATAAGATTCCCTCAAGGTGGTTCTGATTTCAAATTAAAATGTTGTGATGTAACTTTTAAGTTGCATGTATTTGAAACTATCTATATTGGTCAGTCCAAAATGACTTGTTTATTCTGTCATGGAAATAAATGTACTTCTTTTAGTCTTTTATGGTTTCTTTGCCTTTAGTTTTCCATGTGGGCCAATTTATCGATGAATTCTGAAAATACAGTATATTCAAGGATTGCTCCATACGGTTGTTTTTCTAGGGAGTGATAATGGTTTGAAAAAATGTTTACTAATTTAATAAAATTCTCCAAATTCTGTCACTAAATTTATTTTTTATTGATGTAATAAGCATGATACCGGAAAATGATCCGATATCACAATATCATTAAAAAAACATTATCCAGTAAATCATTGAGTGCATTTTTGCAAATAAAAATGTAGTCAATTATTCAATGACTTTAATTACTTTGAGAAAAAAAAACATTTTGTAGTTGGGAATAGTAATCTCCAGGAAAATGTTCAGCCTCTTTGGAGGCTCCCTAAATGTTCCTTTTTTATTACTATGTCTGTCAACCTTATCAAATGTAGGATTTAGGTCACCTGCTAAAATAATTGTTCCTGTCTGGATTGATCTAGTATAGATAAAATTCAATCTAGAAACGTTCAGATTTGGCCCTAGTGGGATATCCAATCAAATCAGTGTGTATTTTTCACCATGTAAGACAGTTCAATATTAGAAAATGGCCTTCTTGGTCCATATGCTGGGATATCAGGGAAATAGTGTATTCCTATTTTAATATTTTTTATGTTACTTTTACCCCTTTTTCTCCCCAATTTCATGGCATCCAATTGGTAGTTACAGTCTTGTCTCATCGCTGCAACTTCCGTACGAACTCGGGAGAGGCGATGGTCGAGAGCCATGCCACAGAGCTGCCACAGAGCCTGGACTTGAACCCAGAATCTCTAGTGGCACAGCTAGACCACTGTGCAACTTGGGAGCCCCCGTGTACTCTTATTTATCAGAATACCTACACCTCTGCTGTTACTTCAGTAGGTGGCAGCATAGGCCTTTCCAACACATCTCCTCATTAAATGTTTAATTTCTCCTGTAATTAGATGTAACACTTGCAACAAAAGAACACATCTGCTAACAATTTCTTTAGGTGTTTGATAACCATATGCTTTCTCATCATGGAGCCCGTGGACATTCAATGTGATACGGTGGATTTTGTTGGTGTTTATATAGAATCAAACTTAACCATATATGTTCCGTCTATCATTGAAGAACCAAGTTAAACATTTTAACAGACATGACATAATGAGGGATGTGGGTATTCCCTAGAATGGGAGGATCATAGTATAAATACGTAGTTATTGCATTCGGAAAGTATTCAGTGCCCTTCCCTTTTTCCAACATTTTGTTATATTACAGTTGTATTCTAAAATGGATTACATACTTTTTTTCCCATTTTCCCATAATGACAAAGTGAAAACAGGTTTTTAGACATTTTCACAAATGTATTAAAAATAAAAAACAGAACTACCTTATCTAAAAAAGTATTCAGACCCTTTGCTATAAGACTTGAAATTGAGCTCAGGTGCATTCTGTTTCCATTGATCATCCTTGAGATGTTTCTACAACTTGATTGGAGTCCACCTGTGGTAAAGTCAATTGATTGGACATGATTTGGAAAGGCAAACACCTGTCTATATAAGGTCCCACAGTTGACAATGCATATCAGAGCAAAAACCAAGCCATGAGGTCGAAGAAATTGTCCCTAGAGCTCCAAGACAGGATTGTGTCGAGGCACAGATCTGGGGAATGGTACCAAAAAATGTCTGCAGCATTGAAGGTCCTCAAGAACACAGTGGCCTCCATCATTCTTAAATTATGTTTTGAACAACCAAGACTCTTCCTAGACCTGGCCGACCGGCCAAACTGAGCAATCAGGGGAGAAAGACCTTGATCAGGGAGGTGAACAAGAACCTGATGGTCACTCTGATAGAGGTCCAGAGTTCCTCTGGAATTCCTCAGGCCTTTACGGTAGAGTGGCCAGACGGAAGCCACTCCTCAGTAAAAGGCCCACTTGGAGTTTGCCAAGTTCCAAAAGGAACGTAAAGAACTCTGAAAATGAAACCAAGATTGAACTATTTGGGCTGAATGCCAAGCATCACGTTTGAAGGAAACCTGGCACCATCCCTACGGTGAAGTATGGTGGTGGCAGCATCATGCTGTGGTTTTCAGTGGCAGGGACTGGGAGACTAGTCAGGATCGAGGGAAAGATGAACGGAGCAAAGTACAGAGAGATCCTTGATGAAAACCTGCTCCAGAGTGCTCAGGACCTCAGACTGGGTATTTGTCCAACAGGACAAAGACCCTAAGCACACAGCCAAGTCAATACAGGAAGGGCTTTGTGACAAGTCTCTGAATGTCCTTGAATGGCCCAGCCAGAGCCCGGACTTTAACCCGATCAAACATCTCTGGGGAGACCTGAAAATAGCTATGCAGCGACGCGCTCCATCCAACCTGACAGAGCTTGAAAGGTTCTGCAGAGAAGAATTGGAGAAACTCCCCAAATACAGGTGTGCCAAGCTTGAGGTGTCACACCAAGAAGCCCCGAGGCTGTAAATGCTGCCAAAGGTGCTTCAAGAAAGTACTGAGTAAAAGGTCTGAATACTTGTGTAAATGTCATATTTCAGATTTATTTATTTTTCAATCCGCAAAGATTTCTAAAAACCTGTTTTTGCTTCGTCATTATGGGGTATAATGTGTAGATTGATGAGGGAAAAAAATGTGGAAAATGTGGAAAAAGTGAAGGGGTCTGAATACTTTCCCATTATTCTCTATATAGAGCAAGTGGGCTGAGCAGACACTTAATAAAAAGCACAAACTGAACAGAACATAGCGTATATGCTAGTTCTGCGTAATCCAAAATTATTTCCGGAAGAAACCTTTGACTCTCCTCCTGAACTTTCACCTTAGCCCTACACAACACAGCCATTGATTAAGTGGCACACACCATGTTTCTTTGATCAGCAAGAGCAGAGCAGGCCAGGGCTCATGGTTGGAATATCCATTACAGTGTGTATTGAAGCTTAGTTTTATTTACCCCATCCTAGCAGCTATCATAGAAATAAAACTTTGCTTTGTGCTTCTCTGAGCAATGGATCATGTGATTGAGACCACAATAAATAGCCTATAGGCTACGGATCATTTGATTGAGACTACAATAAATAGCCAATAGGTGCACTTGATATTGCACGCCCAGAGGAGAATCAGAGACGAGTGTCACGGCTGTTGAAAGGAGAGGACCAAGGTGCAGCATGGTGAGCGTACATTTTCTTTATTAAATCAAAATGACGCCGAACAAAAACAATAAACACTACAAAAAAATACATGAAGCTCGAAGGCTATGTGCCCTAAACAAAGTCAACTTCCCACAAAGACAGGTGGAAAAAGGGCTACCTAAGTATGGTTCTCAATCAGAAACAACGATAGACAGCTGCCTCTGATTGAGAACCACACCCGGCCAAACACAAAGAAATACACAACATAGAACATAGAATACCCACCCCAACTCACGCCCTGACCAAACCAAAACAGAGACATAAAAAGGATCTCTAAGGTCAGGGCGTGACAGTACACCCCCCCACAAAGGTGCGGACTCCGGCCGCAAAACCTAAACCTATGGGGGAGGGTCTGGGTGGGCATCTATCCGCGGTGGCGGCTCAGGTGCGGGACGCAGACCCCGCTCCACCACTAGCTCACCCTACTTTGGTGGCACCTCTGGTGTGGGGACCCTCGTTGCCGACCCCGGACTGGGGACCCTCGTTGCGGGCCCCGGACTGGGGACCCTCGTTGCGGGCCCCGGACTGGGGACCCTTGTAGCGGGCCCCGGACTGGGCACCCTCGTTGCGGGCCCCGGACTGGGCACCCTCGTTGCGGGCCCTGGACTGGGCACCCTCGTTGCGGGCCCCGGACTGGGCACACTCGCTGCGGAGGTGTCGCTGGAGGCTCCGGACTGGAGAACGTCGCTGGAGTCCACGAATCCTGGACCCAAGTCCACGAATCCTGGACATGCTGCTACTCCTTACTACGCTGCTTGGTCCGTTGTTGGTGGGAAGTTCTGTCACGGCTGTTGAAGGAACTGGACCAGGGTGTAGCGTTTTGAGCGTACATGTTCTTTTATTTAGAAAAAGACGCTGAACAAAACAATACACACTACAAAACAAACCGTGAAGCTAAAGGCTAAGTGCCATAAAGAAAGTCAACTTCCCACAAAGACAGGTGGAAAAAAGGGCTACCTAAGTATGGTTCTCAGAGACAACGATAGACAGCTGCCTCTGATTGAGAACCACACCCGGCCAAACACAAAGAAATAGAAAACATAGAAATAAAGAAACTAGAATTCCCACCCTAGTCACACCCTGGCCTAACCAAAATAGAGAATAAAAGCCTCTCTATGGCCAGGGCGTGACAACGAGGGTCAGCATTGGGCACACATCAATACATAGCATAATTAGCAACTCATTTTAAAACGGAGAAATATTGAAATTTCATCAATTACAAATTACATGACCCTCCCCTGGACTAGATACAAATATTACTAAACCCTCCCCTTGTCTGAAATTGAAAAAGCATGACCCTCCCCCATTCTCCTCCAGGTAACCATTCTGTACATTTTAATCCATCCCTTATGCGTTTGCATAAACTCTAATATACGTATGAGTGTTTTGAATTAACCTTAGAAAGCGCTGTCCATTTTTGTTGTGTCAGGCCTTTGAAACAACATCCACAATGACTATGTTTTCCACTCAGTTTCAACCTGTTGTTGAACTTCTTTCGTTAAATTGATCAATCACAGTGAGGTGAGTTTTAAAAGCACTGTCTTAATGCTAAGTATTTTATGTGACATTTTACTGCGTTGATGTCAGGTTAGAAGGACAATAGAGCCCTGAGGACCAGGCCACTAGCGACCTGATGGTTTTTAGCGAGTTGTGTACTACCAACGCATCTCCAGAGTGCACAAGAAGAGATTACCATGACTCAACGGTCAAATGGAATTTTACTGTGTTCATGACTCATGACTATCCGTAACAGCCCTAATCCAAGGTCTGAATCAGTCCCTGAATAGCCCCTGAAAATAACTGTTGTCTAGACACTAGAGTGACGTTTTGAAGATGCACAGTAAACCGTAACCAACGTTATTCTAGACAGATACACTGTACTGTAGATGGTTTACCCTGTTGAAACTGATGTGTGTCTTGTTTTTCTAGGATCGATTTTCTTGCTCAGTATAGGTTCTGGTTATTCTCAGCTAATTCCAGCAAGATCACACCAGATAGAGTTCAGTATTGAACGTTTGTCCAGGTCCCCAGGATGTTGGGAGATGCCTTCAATACCGTCCACTAGAGGCAACGTGCACACGCATTACCATTTAGTAGGCTCGCAGCTTGCTAGAGCGTTGTGGATGGGAATAGAGGATGCCTTTAACTTCTCTAGGATAGGGGGCAGCATTTTCACATTTGGATGAAAAGCATACCCAAATTCAACTGCCAGCTACTCATCCCCAGAAGATAAGATATGCATATTATTAGTAGATTTGGATAGAAAACACTCTCAAACAGTTTTAGAAATGTTCAATCATGTCTGTGAGAATAACAGAACTTATTTAGCAGGCAAAACCCAGAGGACAAACCATTCAGATTTTTTTGTTGTTGAGGTCACTCTCTTTTCAATGGGTTTTCATTGGGAATCCAGATTTCTAAGGGACCTTCTTGCAGTTCCTACCGCTTCCACTGGATGTCAACAGTCTTTAGAAATTGGTTGACGTTTATCCTTTGTGTAATGAAGAAGTACGGCCATCTTGAACGAGGGTCACTTGAAGTGTACTGTTAGATAGAGGCGCGTGACCAGAAAGCTAGCTACAGTTTGTTTTAATCCTGTATTGAACACAGATCATCCCGTCTTCGATTTTATCGATTATTGACGTTAAAATATACCTAAAGTTGTATTACAAAAGTAGTTTGAAATGTTTTGGCAAAGTTTACAGGTAACTTTTGAGATATTTTGTAGTCACGTTGCACAAGTTGGAACCAGTGTTTTTCTGGATCAAACGTGCCAAATAAATGGACATTTTGGATATATATCGACGGAATTAATCAAACAAAAGGACCATTTGTGATCTTTATGGGACATATTGGAGTGCCAACAACAGAAGCTCGTCAAAGGTAAGGCATGAATTATTATTTTATTTCTGCGTTTTGTGTCGCGCCTGCAGGGTTGAAATATGCTTCTCTCTCTATGTTTACTCTGTTGCTATCCTCAGATAATAGCATCGTTTGCTTTCGCCGAAAAGCCTATTTGAATTCTGACACGTTGGCTGGATTCACAACAAGTGTAGCTTTAATGAAAGTTTGATTTTTATAGTAAATTATTTGAATTTGGCACTCTGCATTTTCTCTGGCTTTTGGCCAAGTGAGACAGTAGCGTCCCGCCTAAACTCAGATTTTTGGATAGAAATATGAACTTTACCGAACAAAACATACATGTATTGTGTAACATGAAGTCCTATGAGTGTCATCTGATGAAGATCATCAAAGGTTAGTGATTCATTTTATCTCTATTTCTGCTTTTTGTTACTCCTCTCTTTGGCTGGAAAAATGACTATGTTTTTCTGTGACTTGGCTCTGACCTAACATAATCGTTTGGTGTGCTTTTTATCGTAAAGCCATTTAAAATCGGACACTGTGGCTGGATTTACAACAAGTGTATCTTTAAAATGGTGTAAAATACTTGTATGTTTGAGGAATTTTAATTATGGGATTTCTGTTGTTTTGAATTTGGAGCCCTGCAGTTTCACTGGCTGTTGACGAGGTGAGACGTTACCGTCCCACATACCCTAGAGAGGTTAAACCGAACGCTTCAGTCCCAGTGCTAGGCACTCGTTTAATTTTTTTCTGTTTTAACCATTATCACAAACCTTAACCCTTACCATAACCAGTTGAAGTGAATGCATAAACCTTCAAGTTTTTTCTGTTTTAAGAATCTCACCAGAGATTCTATTTTGGGGATATATAGTACCAGTCAAAAGTACGGACAAACCTACTCATTCCAGGGTTTTTCTATATTTTTACTATTTTCTACATTGTAGAATAATGGTGAACACATAAAAACTATGAAATAACACATATGGAATCATGAAGTAGCCAAAAAAGTGTTAGACGGATAGACGGATGTCCTTCCATTAGTTCATGCGCGCGACACTGATAGCTCGACATTTTCTTTCTCTCCTTTCTTGAATAGTTTACAGTCCGGTTGAAATATTATCGATTACTAATGTTAACACTTAGTACTCATCCCGGATCCGGGAGCACCCCCCACAGTAAAAAGTGACTAGCATAGCGTGCTCACAAGTAAATACAAGCATTAAATATCATTAAATCACAAGTCAAGACACCAGATGAAAGATACAGATCTTGTGAATCCAGCCATCATTTCTGATTTTTAAAATGTTTTACAGGGAAGGACACAATATGTAATACTATTAGCTAACCACGATAGCAAAAGACACCACTTTTTTTCTCCACCATTTTTTTCCTGCATCAGTAGCTATCACTAATTTCGACTAAATAAAGATATATATAGCCACTAACCAAGAAACAACTTCATAAGATGAACAGTCTGATAACATATTTATGGTATAGCATATGTTTTTTTTTTAAATGTGCATATTTCAGGTATAAATCACAGTTCTACATTGCAGCTGCAATCTGAAAATAGCGTTGGAAGCAGCCGGAATAATTACAGAGACCGACGTCATTACCAAATACTCATCTAAAACATTTCTGAAATTACACAGCCTACAGCAATTGAAAGACACACAGATCTTGTGAATCCAGACAATATATTCAGATTTTCTAAGTGTTTTACAGCGAAAAACAATAATGCGTTATATTAAGCATACCAATGAGCTAAACATCACCCCAGCATTGAATCATGGCAAAAGGGGCGATACGTTATCGCCACCAAAATATATGAATTTTTCACTAACCTTCTCAGAATTCTTCAGATGACAGTCCTGTAACATCATATTACCCCATGCATATAGAGTTTGTTCGAAAATTGCATATTTAGCATCACAAATCGTGTGTTATGCAGATGTAATCTGTCAGAACATGGCAATGCATTCTGGCCGGCGCACCATCTTGGAAAGGCACCTATGTGTTAAGATATTTTATCGATTAGAGTTGACTAAAAAAATACAGGTTGGACAGCTAATGAAAGATGCATTGGTTATTAATGCAACCGCTGATTTACGATTTTTTAAAATTACACGTTACTAGACATACATTGTGGATTACAGCCAGACAGTGCCACAAAAAATGGCTGACAACTGCGTTTAACATTTTTCCACATAAATACGGAATAAAATCATAAATAACTCTTACTTTTGGACGAGCTTCCATCAGTAATTGGGCAATGTGTCCTTTGTCCAAAAGAAATCGTTGCTTTGTTTTGAAAACGACCTCCTCAACTTCGAACTAGCAGCTAACGATAGCTATCACGGCACACACATGTCCAAATCCTCAAACGCAATACTAAGGAAATTCCGAAAAATAGCAATATACTCGCGCATAAAACTGATATAAATCGGTTTCAAATAACTTCGTTATGATGTTTCTACACCTATATCGAATTAAATCACAGACGGATAGATTTTGGTCAATAACGAGAGCTTTTGAGCATGCCATTCTGATGTCCTCCCTTGCGTCTGGCGAGCGTCCAAAAGAAGGGACATCTACTCCATTGCCTTTTATAAACTCTGAGAAACACGTAGAGACGCCATTCCACTTCTCATGGTTGTACTGACATCCAGGGAAGGCGGGTGCAGTTAATTTCGATCCATAGGGCACCACAGAGCTTAAAAAACTGATCCGAGATCAGAGACTATTTTTCAGAGCTTCGCATGTCCTGTCATGATTTTCGCTGTAGAAAGAGTTCTGGTTACCCACAGACATAATTCAAACGGTTTTTAGAAAACTAGAGATTGTTTTCTATCCAATAGTAATAATATATGCATATTGTACGACGCAAGAATTGAGTATGAGGCAGTTTAATTTTGGAGACGATATTTTCAAGTGGAAACAGCACCCCTTTATTGAGAAAAGGTTAAAACAACCTGAGGATTGATTATTAAAAACGTTTGACATGTTTCTACGAACTTTACGGATACTATTTGGATTTTTCGTCAACCCTTAATGAAATGCTAAGGCTGTGGAATACTGAACATAAGCGGCCAAACAAATGGAAGTTTTTTTAATATAAAAATAATCTTTCTCGAACAAAAGGAACATTTAATTGTGTAACTGGGAGTCTCGTGAGTGCAAACATCCAAAGATCATCAAAGGTAAGCAATTCATTTTATTGCTTTTCTGGCTTTTGTGACCATCTTATTGCTGCTAAGCTGTTCGTAATGATGTTTTGTCTAGTGATCGATAAACTCACAAACGCTTGGATTGCTTTCGCTGTAAAGCATATTTTCAAATCTGACACGATAGGGTGGATTAACAACAAGCTAAGCTGTGTTTTGGTATATTTACTTGTGATTTCATGAAAAAATATTTTTAGTAACTTTTTTGAATTTGGCGCTCTGCAATTCAGAGGTTTGTTTACGAAAATGATCCTGTTAAAGGGATCCGTGCGACAAGAGGGTTTTTGTGACTGGTACTGTATATATATACTTGTTTATGTGTCAGGCAATTAGGACAACAATCGGTGTGTACTGACAGATAAAGCTGTCCTTGGACAGAAAAACCAGAACCACAATTTCCATCTCTTGATTTCTCTAACTTATTATCAAGCCAAAGGAAACTTCACCCTGCAATTATTTCCATATAAGTTTAACGGAGGATGCAATGGGGGTATTGGAGACGAGAAGCATTTTCGAACTTACTTAAATATAATTCACAACAATTCAATCACATTCTAATCCTTTGGATCTATCTAGCCGTTTCCCATGCTGTGTCATGACAGCTCTGTAATACTTATCAGGTTGAAAAGTGACTCATGAAAGGTAGAAAGACTATTAATATACTGTACACTGTGTATGTGTGTGTCCGGGAGCAATGTGTGTGAGGGAGATAATGAAACCATGCAGGATCTCTTCTCTCCAGGTATGGATTGTATTAGCTTCTTATCTCTTTTCTGGCTATATATGTATGTACGGTAGTTGTTGTCTGTACGGTAGTGGTGTGTGTGTGTGCACTCATAAGTCGTTGTGTGTGTGTGTGTGTGTGTGTGTGGTGTGGTGTGTGTGTGGGTTGGTGGGTGGGTGGGTGGGTGAGAGAGAGAGAGAGAAAAGGGAGAAAGGTAGAGAAAGAGAGACGAAAGCGATAGTCTAGAGACTATTTCGTGTCTATCAGCCAGTGGTTTGGAGCAGTGTGTTATTATGGTTGTCACATGTACAATTAACCCTGAGAACCATGCTTGCTTTCCTGTGGCCATAAGGGCTCTGCTTCTATTGAACTGGGGTTGAGACAGGCTTCACTGGGGATAAGTAGAAAGGCTGAGGAGGGTTAAAGAAATCCGGAGCCCAAAATACTTGCCTCACGGCTCCTTCCTCTGGCTAGCTTCATGCCGATGAGCAGCCTAAAAGTCCATCAGAACTGGACATCATCATTACATTTCTCTCTTCTGTGAGAGCACTGAATGTGGTCTGCATGTTATTTGGGGAATGAGTAGCTGCATAAACCATTATAAAAATAGACTGCATCTCCATATGTGCTGCTGTAAAAGTTAGACCATTCATTAGTCTGTTTATTTTTCATTTGATATATCACTAACAGCCACAAACCATTGCACAGCTCTAAATAGTGCTGCCAAAGGTCATCAAATCAATTGTCCGTGCCCTCCTAGGGGTTCCATATTTACTGGGATGTTTATGGGTGGATGGAATGAGGCAGAGAACACCAGGACGGGAGGGGGAATGAAGACTTACGGAGCTGCCTGGGCCTGGTGCTCTGCCTGATGCTCTGCTAGTTGGGCCTTGCCCTAGTAATGGGCTGGCTACCACCCAGCTACAGGAGCCAGACCATGGATATGTTTGGACTACTGGGTTGGATTACTAATGACAATAAATGTTTGGGCTATATATGGATGATTTCTCAATTGATCCTCTCTTGGTTCGTGTGGGCCTTGTTCTCGGCTGGCTGTGTGAGAAAAACAGTGCATTCGGGAAAGTATTCAGACCCCTTCCCTTTTTCCACATTTTGTTATGTTACAGCCTTACTCTAAAATGGATTACATTTTGTAATATCTTTTTTTTTTATCTCACCAAAACATTACATTTACATAAGTATTCAGACCCTATACTCAGTACTTTGTTGAAGCAACTTTGGCAGTGATTACAGCCTTGACTCTTTTTGGATATAACGCTACAAGCTTGGCACACGTATATTTGGGGAGTTTCTCCCATTCTTCTCTCAAGCTCTGTCAGGTTGGATGGGGAGCGTCGCTGCACAGCTACTTTCAGGTCTCTCCAGAGATGTTCGATTGGGTTAAAGTCCTGGCTCTGGCTGGGCCACTCAAGAACATTCAGAGACTTGTCCCGAAGACACTCCTGCGTTGTCTTGGGTGTGTGCTTAGGGTCTTTGTCCTGTTGGAAGGTGAACCTTCACCCCAGTCTGAGGTCCTGAGCACTCTGGAGCAGATTTTTGTCAAGGATCTCTGTGTACTTGCTCCATTCATCTTTTCCTCGGTCCTGACTAGTCTCCCAGTCCCTGCCGCTGAAAAACATCCCCAAAGCATGATGCTGCCTCCACCATGCTTCACGGTAGGGATGGTGCCAGGTTTCCTCCAGATGTGACTGAGAGAAACTCCCCAAATACTGGTGTGCCAAGCTTGTAGCGTCAAACCCAAGAAGACTGAAGGGTGATGTTTCATTTTTTTTTTTTTTATATATACAGTATATATATACATTTGCAAACATTTCTAAAAACCTGTTTTTGCTTCGTCTTTATGGTGTATTGTGTGTAGAATGATGAGGGGAAAAAACTATTGAATACATTTTAGAAAAAGGCTGTAACGTAACAATGTGTAAAAAGTAAAGGGGTCTGAATACTTTCTGAATGCACTGTACTTCTATGACTGGAGGGGATCAAACGTGTATCAAATGACACCATATCATTTAGAAGGCTCTGTCTGTCCGTCCGTCTGTCTGGGCTCACGGTGTCACGCCCTGACCATAGATTGCTTCGTATGTTTCTATGTTTTGTTTGGTCAGGGTGTGATCTGAGTGGGCATTCTATGTTGTATGTCTAGGTTGTCTATTTCTGTGTTTGGCCTGGTGTGGTTCCCAGTCAGAGGCAGCTGTCTATCATTGTCTCTGATTGGGAGCTATACTTAGGTAGCCTGTTTTCCATTTTGTGTTGTGGATGATTGTTTTCTGTTTGTGCGTATTGCTTGCAGAACTGTTTCGTTTTCGTTCTCGCTCTTTATTATTTTTTGTCAATTCAGTGTTCAATTTATTTTGTTTATTAAAATGGACACGTACCACGCTGCACCTTGGTCCTCCTCTCCTTCCACCAACGAGAATCATTACACATGGAAGGGGTGAGAACACATCAAAGCTTGTTCAGGAGAAAGTAGGCTGAGTTATGATGTGTTTGATGTTCTCTAATGGCTGATGCCAATCGCTGAGAGAGGAAAAAAATCCATATACACTGATAATGTCTCTCTCAGGCCAGCATATATTACTTTGAATGAAATGTATGATTTAGCTCAAATAATTTTCCAGCTTCAGAAATGATTTGAATTGAATTTCATAAATAAACCAGGCATTAACCTCACATCAATGTGGCGTGATACGACACATAATACGTCAGGTAGCCTAGTGGTTAGAGTGTTGGGCCAGTAACTGGAAAGTTGCTGGATCGAATCCCCGAGCTGACAAGGTAAACATCTCTTGTTCTACACCTGGGCAAGGCAGTTAACCCACTGTTCCCTGGGTGCTGAAGATGTGGATGTTGATTAAGGCAGCCCCCTGCACCTCTCTGATTCAGAGGGTTTGGGTTAAATGTGGAAGACACATTTCAGTTGAATACATTCAGTTGGTATCCCCCTTTCCCTAAGTATGACTTCAATACATTGTCAACAGAAACTCCAATACATCAACAGATACAATGGCACTGGAGATTATTTTCTGTACACTGTAGTCAGTTACACTGTACCTACTTGGGTGTGACACACATGGAGACTACCAATGTTATTCCTGCAGTATAAGGTAATATATATCCCCCTCATATTCAACTCTGGACCTCGAAGCCAGTTCCACTGCTTTTTTTTCATTCTTCCCCTCTAATCAGGGTCTGATTTAGACCTGCGACACCAGGTGGGTGCAATTAATTATCAGGTAGAACAGAAACCATCAGGCTCCGGACCTCCGTAGGGTAAGAGTTGAATAACCCTGGTATATGCATTGTTACCACGGGTTTGCACTTTAACACTGATGATGTGAGACAGCCAAAATAGACACTTTCCAGGCCATAACTGGTGTAACTGTTTTTGGTATGGTTGCAGAGGTAAGAGAAACACAAACATAGGCGATTCCATGCCAGGACAGCCCAAAAATGTTATCTCAGATTGTTCTGGCAATTCTCACATAGAAACTTTACTCAAAGGAAGGTTATTGACATGCTTTTTACATTTGTATCACCATATATAGTGTATATATCTTTTAGGCCCTTTTTACACTTACACTTATACGTGCCTCCTATAAGACCCTATGATCCGTGAACCTTAATGGTGTCATTTTACTTATAGTGTGCTGCAACATTTGGAGTATGCCTAGATTTTGAAATGAAATGTTTCACATTCATTTATTCAACATAAAAAAGATTACTGTTAAAATATCGAAAGTTCCATTTTTTTATTTAGTTAATTTTGATACATATTATTTGAAACAATATAATCTAAAAGTACGTCAAATTTTCAGAGTGGGCTCTCTGCAAGTTCTGAAGTTATGATCAATTTAATGAGCACCACCAACACAGGGAATTGAAAATGGATTCAAAGGGAACTCTCTCTGCTGGTGATTTTCTGAATGTTCAACCCTAAAGGAGGGCTGTGGTTGGTTAATGACCTATAATGTACATTTCTATGTATAAAATGTCTCACATCTTCAAAGGTACCAGAGATCCCACTGGAAATTTGATGTGTTGAAAGAGTATGTTTGCCACTTTCATTATGATTTTCTCACACAATTTTCAAAAATCCTTCATTCCTCCCAATGAAATATCTATGTCAGAATTGCCAGAACAATCTGAAATACCAAAAATATTTTTGGTTTATCCTGGCGTGGAATCGCCCACAGAAACCGGAGAAGAGGGATGAGAAGAGGGATGCTGATCTGACAGGTCAATCAAACTGCTGGTAATAGTTCATGAGAATCCACTTTATCTGTGTTTCTGTTCTTGAGGCTGTATCGTTGGCAGACACCTGCAACCCAGAGAAAATGAGAGCGGAGCGAGAGGGCATGCAACTTCAAATAGGCGCTGGGATTTATGTCAAGGATTCCAATCGGTAGTGGCATTATCAAAGCCCCCAGGCCACCATCTTTGGAACTGCTTATCAAGTGGACAGGCTCCGGGCTCTGCACTACATGGGATATTTCCCTTTGAGGATATGGCTATGGAGTCGGAAATATTCCGAAAATTCAGGAAAAAGTACTATTGTAAAAAAAATAAAAAAGATTTGTTAAGTTGAATGTGAAATCATACAAAAATACACTTGTCTAGAATACTGGTTTTGGAATAGAGATGATTTAACTAGAGATGATACTGGCTCTTTTACACCTTCACAGAAATATGGATATTCAAATTATCAGTCCTTACATTTGTCATTCTCAAAGGAGTCACTGTAATAATGAATGAGGATCCAGAATTAATCATTATATCATGGCAAATGAGAAAGAGTGTAATACCATGGTCAGAATAATTCTGAATCTGAAACTCCTCAGGGTATTGAATCAAAGGCAGACAGACACTGGAATATAGAAGTAGGGGGTGATGACTCACTGAACCTTAACTCTGAATTCATATCAGAACTGCTCCCCAATTACAATGGCCTCATTTGTACTGTAATTTATCTCATATCATACCTACTTACTGTAATATGGTCAAATTGTCACTACGCAAACTACAATGACGTGTAGTCAGGGTAGGAGGGGCAGGTAATGCTTCCCCTGTGATAATATAATAAAAAAATATTTAATGAAAAGCCTATTCGTATTCATTTATTGTTTTCTAATGTTTTTTCTCAATGATTCTGGTGTTTTCATGCTCAAATATTTTTGTTGTTGTTGCTAAAACTGCATCAAAACCTCAGGAAAGGTGCCAGGGTATCCATGACTTTCTTTCCATCCATTCGAATCCATTCAAATTCTTGACGTGCACAGCCTTTTCTGACTCCAGTCATTGTAATGGACAGGGTCAGCATTCGCTGAAAAGGTTGCCTAGCTTGAAGTAGCTTGAGCCGACTTAATATTTTGAGACTCAGTATTGCCTAAATGTGTTGTGTGGTAATGCCTGGAGTAAGCTGTGCACATTTGAGCATTACTATATAATTTGGTGATCACAACTCTGAACTGAAGAAAGCTAGCTAGCAAAATGAACCTGACATATTGATACTACTACTACAATGTAAACCCCAAGGCCCACAAGTGCATCTATTGACACACCCGTGGGTCAATCTAAGTAACATAATAAAACAAATCAAAATCTGTCCATTTAAGCTAGCGATATCAGTTTTTTTGCATGTGCTGCATCTTTTAATCCACCACATCTGTCTATGTCGGCCTTCCACATATGGAAGGTGGCCAAACTATAGCAGTTTTTGTCAGCCCATGAGACATCCTGAAAATGGGTCTTTCCACAAAAACGCCTATTATAACCACTCCGTTTTCGTCTACGACCCCCACAAGTGTCACAGGACTCATCTGAAGTCTGATACACTGATATGCCAACCTCTGTCTGGAGAATACACAGTGTTCACTGTTCTTTTCCCTGAGGGATCGAGATGCACCGATGGGAGTGGACACATTGGCGCACGAGTGGCCACGCATCCTCCTGTATGCATTCCCCCCACTGACATTGATTTCCCCCACCCTAGTCAGGATAAGGGTATATCTCTCATACCAATAACATCACATTGGCTAGTGGAGATCACACAACTACTATGCAGTCAACCGTGGCCCCTCCCTCTGAGTCAGGACCTACTGTGCCAGGCGGGCGGGGAGATTTTCCATCCTCACCCAGAACGGTTGGAACTCTGGGCCTGGCCTGTTAACGGTTCAATCTGAACACTGCCGGGTTTCCCCAAAATGTAATTATGACTATTCAGAGTGCTAGAGCCTCGTCTAACCAGGTCCCTTTATGATTGTAAATTGTGCGTGTTTGAGGAATGGTGCTATAAACCACAGGCAGTGCCATTCCACTGCTCTGTCCCAGTAATCCTGTCGTTTCTACAGGAATTATTAGACAAAAAAAAGGCTTTTTCTACTATTAAGTTATATTTGGCAGATATTTTGGCTTGTCATGTGGGTTTTGGGAGCACGACAGTGGGGCAGCAGCCCCTTGTCGCCCGTTTTATGAAGCGTGCACATCGTTTGCGTCCGGTGTCCAAACAGCTGGCCCCGTCATGGGACTTGTTTTCGATGCTCTACGCCAACAGCCTTTTGAACCCCTAGATTAGGTGGATCTGAAGATGCTTTCATTTAAGACAGCGCTATTACCAATACTGGCCTCCTCCAAGCGTGTAAGTGACGTTCACGCACTCTCAATGAACCCGTCATGTGCTCAATTTGCATCCTGTAACGATAAGGTATCATTGTGGCCTAATCGCAATTTTATCCCTAAGATTATTAACAATCTTTGATGTGTCTTCCCCTTGAGCTGGTAGCTTTTTATCCCCCACCCTTTTCCTCTTCGGAACTTCAATGGTTTACATATGTTGTGCCCAGTACGTGCTCTGCACATCTACATGGACGGTACTAAGGGATTTAGAAAATGTAATCAGCTGTTTGTTTCCTAGGCGAAACCTTACACAGGTAAAGCGCTCACTAAACAGCGCCTCTCCCACTGGATAGTGGGGGCTATTGCTTTGAAGACCCTTGTGTATACCAGTCTCCTGCTGGCCTACTAGCTCATTCCACTAGAGGAATGGCTACATCCTGGGCTTTATTTAATGGCATATCTATCCAAGATATTTGCTCAGCAGCAAGTTGGGCTTCGCCTCATACATTTGCAAAGTTTTATAGGCTCGATATCACTGCACCGACCCTGGTGCATACCGTTTTACGTGTAGGATCTTTTGAGGGGCATGGGCAATTTGTGTGATATATCGCACAGGGCAGTCGGTCGTCATGATAAGCTTGTCTGGCAATATGGGAGTCAGTATATCCCATAAGTGAAATACCAAAACTAATACTTGAAAGATAACTTTAGGTTACGACCATAACCCCGGTTCTCTGATAGTATGAGTAAGGTATTTCATCAGACCACCCTCCTTGCATGAGCGAGGAAGAGGTGTGGCTTATTTTTGAAGGACTCTGATGCTGCGTCTGACCTTTTATAGTGTAGGAAGGACACCCTTCCCCAACGAACACGTCTCGACATCCAGCCAATCACGGCTGGCGTAGTGTAATAAAGGCTTCTGACGAATACGCTGGGGACGTATCCCATAAGTGAAATACCTCACTCATACTATCAGAGAACCGGGGTTACGGTCGTAACCTAAAGTTTTGTGCCTACCCAAATACGGGTTAAATATATCTCTTAGATTTAGTCTACAAAACCTTGTTTCTTATTTTTTTTAATTGGACTGTCCATTTTGCCATTCATGAATGTGTTAAATGCGTTTCTATGGGCTTTAGTAGTAAAGGAGAAAATATAATATATACCTAAAGGGGTCCTAAAATTCCAAATCAAATAGCTAAATGATACATAGTGTTACCATCTTAAAACAATTATATATGTCAGTATAGTTCGACCCACCGTCTTGGGTCGAACTATTGTTACCATTTTCTTTGATGTTTTCTTTTCTTATCTTATCACTCCCTGGGTCAATCTATTTCACTCCAAATGACGATTTCACTCATTTTTGGTTCAAGTGCCTGAAAGACTCATGGTATCATGTGACATTAACAATGATTTGACCTCCACTCTCCCAGTTCATTCAGCCTCATTTACTGCCTTTAAAAAAACATTGCTGATATGGCTGATTTGCTTA
This sequence comes from Salvelinus sp. IW2-2015, assembly GCF_002910315.2. Classification (NCBI taxonomy): domain Eukaryota; kingdom Metazoa; phylum Chordata; class Actinopteri; order Salmoniformes; family Salmonidae; genus Salvelinus; species Salvelinus sp. IW2-2015. The sequence goes on from NC_036842.1 coordinate 15,236,270, forward strand.
AACAAATGTGGTTTCTACCGACAATTAAGATGTACAAACTATGGCATAAGGGGACAACGAGCCAAAGAGGCAATCTGTCATTTCGATTAAGACATAAATAAAAAGGGCATATAAGCAGACAATGAAAGCTCTTACAACATTTGATGACGATATCTCTCAAGCAGGCTATAGGCTACATGTGCACCAAGTCAGAACATTAGGCTAAGTTATTAGGGGAAAGTGTACTAAAATTAGGATGTGGCATATGGGCTACTAACAGCTTACTACACAACATACACCTAGTAGTACTGTCTTAGCTACAGTGTACATATCTCCCTGGCACATTACATAATTCATGCAGCATTTTTTGACTCACCTTGTTGTGCTGTGCTCACTTGAACAGGAAGGTGAAGTGACGGTCCTTCGTGGGCAAATTTTGTCATCAAACGTTGTCATCAAAGTCTGGAATTCTCTGGACTTATGGTGCTTTCAAGACAACTGGGATCTAAAAAAAAACAAGGTCGAATCAAGATGTCAGTGATCTTCAGGTCAGAGCTCTAGAAAGAGGCCTGAGTTCCCGGCTTGGAATTCCCAGTTGGATGACCGTTCAAAATGTATTTTCCCAGTGAGAGCTTGTTTATTTCCCCCAGAGTTCCCAGCTGTCTGGAATTCGCTGAAGTCTGAGATTTCCCAGTTCTGAGTTTCCAGTTGTTTTGAACGTGACAGAAGTCATGCTGGATTAACAGCATGGCCAATGTTGAATGTTTATCCTTTTAAACTTGGAAAAGAGACCCTTAATCCCAGACTTGGACCACACACACCCCGACTGAATAGCAGGCTAGTGATTGCTTTGTAATGCTTGCAGTTAGCCACTGATTCCTTCCAAACCACTCATTGTTGAATTTGCGATTTCCAACTTGTTGTGTAATGTTTATGTCCAATGGCCAATGAGCACTGACACGTTTTATCCATCATTTCTCTTTATATAACAAGGATTGAAAAGGATTTGCGAATAGATTGTCGACTTGATTCTTGATGATGACAGCTACTAGCTTGCTGGCTAAGAAATAGAAAATATGATGTTGACATGATCAGTGCAATCAAAGCTACGGTATATATAACGTGATTTGTCGTCATTTTATCTGTGGCCAATGACCTTGAGTCTTCTTAGATGGGCACTTCTAATGTAACTCTATGGCAGCACCCAAAGGGCTTTAATTTTTCGAGCTCTCCCCGTAGATTTTGCGGTGACGTAGTGTCCCCAAGAGTGACAGAACACTGATCCAATCACAGCGCAACTTGAGAATATTATCAACCCCTACGCTCCGTATTTTCCGCTGCCTGCCCCACCACCACAGAAAGCACCGAGCTAGGCTGAAACACCTGCATGTTGGAGCTGCCTTCCTCAAGAAAGCAAAAAAGAGACCATGTTTGTATGCGGCTTAATTAGCTCAATGATAAAACATTTTTTGACATAGTTTGCAAACTGATATGTGACACGTATTAATGCCAAAATAACATGCAAAACAGGCACACAAAAAATAATATATACTGTATATACAGTGCCTAGTTAAATAAAGGTTATATAAAAAAAAAAGATATGGATAAAACCAGTCAAAAGTTTAGACACACCTACTCATTCAATATTTATTTTTACTATATTACTATTTTACTATTTTACTATTGTATAAATGATTGGAGACAGGCGCAGGAATACGTAATAGGGGGTTTTAATACTCCACCCAAATTACACAACATGCCATGAAAGGCACAGGGACAAAGCCCAAAACAAACACGTATACAAAACACACAGGGATATAACCCAAACCAAAGAGCGAGGTTAAACCTCTAATAAATACACGAAACGAGACCTGTAATAACAACGCACGGGACGAGACCCGTAATAACAACGCACGGGACGAGACCCGTAATAACAACGCACGGGACGAGACCCGTAATAACAACGCACGGGACGAGACCCGAAATAACAACGCACGGGACGAGACCCGAAATAACAACGCACGGGACGAGACCCGAAATAACAACGCACGGGACGAGACCCGTAATAACAACGCACGGGACGAGACCCGTAATAACAACGCACGAGACCCGTAATAACAACGCACGGGACGCAGACCCGTTAATAAAACAACGCACGGGGACGATGACCGCTAATAAACAGATGCCCACGGACGAGCCCCGTAATAACAAGACAACGAAAGCACGCGAGACCCTAATAACAACGCACGGCACCCGAACAATGACCGAGACCCGTAAGTAAACACAACGCACGGGACGAGACCCTAATAAAACCAACAGCCCGCTAAAACAACGACGACGCACCCGGTAAAACAACGCACGGACGAGACCCGTAAATAACAACGCACGGACGAGACCCGTAATAACAACGCACGGACGCAGACCGTAATAACAAGCACGGGACAGACCCGTAATAACAACACGGGACGAGACCCGTAATAACAACCCGGGACCCAAAAACGGAAACGGAGGGGACCCGTAAATTAACAACGCACGGGACGAGACCCGTAAAATTAACCAACGCACGGACGAGACCCGTAATAAACAACGCACGGACGAACCCGTAATAACAACGCCACGAGACCCGTTAATAACAACGCACGGGACCGAGGACCCGTAATAAACAACGCACGACGAGACCCGTATAAACAACGCACGGAACAGAGACCCGTAAAACAACGCAGGGACAAGACCCTAATAACAACGCAAGGACGAGACCCGTAATAACAACGCACGAGGACGAGACCGTAATAACAATGCACGGGACGAGACCCGTAATAACAACGCCACGAGGACGAGACCCGTAATAAAACAACGCACGGGACGAGACCCGAATAACAACGCACGGACGAGACCCGTAATAACAACGCACGGGACGAGACCCGTAATAACAACGCACGGGACGAGACCACGTAATAACAACGCACGAGACCCGAATAACAACGCACGGACAGACCCGTAATAACAACGACGGGACGAGACCCGTAATAACAAGCACGGGACGAGACCCGTAAATAACAACGCACGGACGAGCCGTAATAACAACGGCACGAGACCCGTAATAACAACGCACGGGACGAGACCCGTAATAAACAACGCACGGGACGAGACCCGTAATAACAACGCACCGAGGACCTGTAATAACAACGCACGGGACGAGACCCGTCAATGAACCGAACGCACGAGACGAGACACCGTGAAATAACAATGCACGCGGACGAGACCCGTAAATAACACACGACGAGACGGAGACCCGTCTAATAACAACGCACCAGAACCCGTCAATACACAACGCACGGACGAGGACCCGTAATAACAACCACGGGAACGAGACCCGTAATACACCAACGACACGAGGGAACCCTAATAAACAACGCACGGGGACGAGACCCCGTAATAACAACGCACGGGACGAGACCCGTAATAACAACGCACGGACGAGAGTCAATCCGTCCCAATAACAACGCACGGACGAGACCCGTTAAAAACAACGCACGCGGACGAGAACCGTAAATAAACCACGCACGAGACCTGTAATAACAACGCGGACGAGACGAGACGCACCCGTAATGAACAAATACGCACGGGACGAGACCCGTAATAACCAACGCACGGACGAGACCCGTAATAACAACGCACGGGACGAGACCCCGTATATAACCAACCGCACGGGACGAATACCCGTAATAATACAACGCACGGACGAGAACCCGTAATAACAACGCACGGACGAGAGACCCGTAATAACAACGCCACGGACGAGACCCGTAATAACAACGCACGGACAGCCACCGTAATAACAACGCACCGGACAGACCCGTAATAACACACGCACGGGACGAAGGACCCGTAAATAACAACGCACGAGACCCGTAATAACAATCACGGACGAGACCCGTAATAACAACCACGGGACGAGACCCGTAATAACAACGCACGGGTACGAGACCCGAATAACAACCGCACGGGACGAGGACCCGTAATAACAACGCACGGGACAGACCCGTAATAACAACGCACGAGACCTGTAATAACAACGCACGGGACGAGACCCGTAATAACAATGCACGGGACGAGACCCGTAATAACAATGCACGGGACGAGACCCGTAATAACAACGCACGGGACGAGACCCGTAATAACAACGCACGGGACGAGACCCGTAATAACAATGCACGGGACGAGACCCGTAATAACAATGCACGGGACGAGACCCGTAATAACAATTGCACAGAACACGCAGCACAAAAACCGAAACAACAACAAAGGTACTCACAGGACCAACGAACATGGCAACAATAACCGACATCACAATGGTGAACAGAGGGCACATACTGTATATACAATTACTAATCAGGGGAATATAGGAACCAGGTGTGCGTAATTAGACAAGACAGTCCGGGGTTGGTGGTACTGAACCAGTTCAGTGGCACCTAGAAGTCGGTGACGTAGAACTCCGGAACTGGTGCACGGAATGACCAGCAGTACCGGAAAGATCTGTGACAATTTTCTACATTGTAGAATAATAGTGAAGACATCAAAACTATGAAATAACACATATGGAATCATGTCGTAACCAAAAAAAGTGTTCAACAAATCAAAATATATTTTATAATTTAGATTCTTCAAAGTAGCCACCCTTTGCCTCGATGACACTCTTGGCATTTATGGTACTGTAAATATTTTTTTTGCCAAACAGGCGGGGCTCAAAACAGGTAGGGCTCTGAATGACGGGTCGCCACTGCTTAAGATAGAGTTCGAAAATCCCCCCTCTCTCTTTCTCTCTCATTCTTTTAATTGTCATTGTTCTCCTCCTCCTCTACCTCTACCTCCTCCCTTATTCACTCTCATGATAATGGTTCATCATTAATTACTCTCCCCATTAAAGCAGTGCTAAGTTGTGTTCAGGCATGATGCTTCACAGTCTGGGCTCTATTTCAATACTCATGAAGAGTTTTTGAGAATGGTTATTTCACCACAGTTGGCACCTTGCTCATTCACCTGGGTGACTACAGTACTACTAATGTTGTTCTTCATTGCTACAATTTAGCTACAATTTAGCACCCGGACAGTGTTGTTTGTTTCAGTGTTGTTTGTTTCAGAGTCCCCCTCTACTTTAGGCCAATAAACACCCAGCGATACAGATGATGATACCCTTCTGTCAGGACAAGCTGCCATGAGTGGGTCATTTAGGAGATGGTAAAGAGGAAATGAGGAACAGGCAGTAAATGCACTCTTAATGTGTGCTCACACAACCACGACAACCCTCCACCCTGTCATTGCATTCAAATCAACATACAATTATTGGATGAATAGAATATTCAGTTTTACTTTCCGGGTTTGGTCTATATCATTTTCCATTCCCCACAACGAAATAATAAAAGCTAGCTATGGATATTTCATTCTGTTTTACTGGAATGGCCACAGTCCATGAGCTGTAACTTTTTCTCAATTTCCCTCTGCCAACATCACAGCACTTTACTAATGGAAAGATTTGTATTCTCTATCATAACCTGAAATCTAAAATGTGAAGTCAAGGTCCAATAGAGATCGCAAGACATGAAAATGTACTCTTTACCCATAAAACCTTGGCATTTTTTTATATGAGTTTTACTGTTATGTAAGAGAGGAAAGCAAATGATTAGAGATAGATATATGGCTCATCAAGTCTGTGAGACTTTTCGACTCCTGTTCGGGCCTACCCTGTCCAAAAATAGGAGCTGTTGGAAGCCTCCTGCTAGATAAAGCTCCTGGCTCTAGTCCCTGTGTTTTCACATTGCCTATAAACCCAATTGAGGCCATATGCCCATCCGCGATAGCCATTCTATCCAGTCTATGAGTACAAATTGAAATGGGCTTCCTCTGTCAATCATTGAACTAATGAAACCCCCAAACATTCTTTATTTTGTCTATTCATGAAACTTACATTGTTCATTTATGAAAGGACAATTATATTTGACAGCTGCAACATGTATTATTTAGTGAAATATGGCACAATTGCATCCGAGGAGAAAGATGGCTGTAACCAAATGAATACCTAGGCCTGGAGGGAAACGTGCTATAATTCAGCAAACATCCACTGCATTTTTTTTACTTTTTAATGCATGTTTCCATCTACATTTTCTTTTTACAAAATTGGGATAATTATATTAAACCATTTTATGGTCAGTGCTTTTCATGTATTGTACAATTATAATGCTGTTCTATTTCTATTGGTTGCACAGGTGTTGACCCGGGAAAGAGCAGATTGGTTTCCACATACGATACTCTTTGTCAATTGAACTGATAATGGATGCCAAATGCAGCACCACAACTGGGTTCAACATGGAATCGCACGACAACGTGCTGTTTGTTTGAAATCTGGATGTTGTCTCTTTCACACTATGCCTGTAGGGAACTCTGCAGGACAGTATACCCCTGTCTTTGAACCAGCAACCCTGTGTGTATTGGTGCATACCAGGGACATGCAGGATGAGAGAACTTTGCCTGCCTTGCCTGTGAAATCTGTTTTTACACTTGTTACACCTATGTTGAATGTCATGCTGCCATAATTAATTATGGTCACCAGCAAGACTGACATGACATGCCTTTAAGCGTTCCCTCCCATTCCTTCGCAATCTCTCCCCACCCTCAGCATGGGCAGCCAACCGGATGCACTCCATCTTAACTCCTCCTCCACATTTACTGGATTGCTTGAATAGTGCATAAGAGAACCTCCCCCGACATTTTATCTCTCTCATCAGGACCAGAAAGAAAGAAACACCGCTCAGGTGTTTCTTTTACACCTTCTACGTTAGGTTAGTCTCTCTCAATCCCTCCCATATAGTTATATAGGGGACTCTATGGGCCGTTTTAGCATGGGCAACACCATTGAGGACTTTCACAATTTTTAAGTAGTCAACTGGGCGGGACTTGCTATGGGTTAAGGAAGGATCACATAATTCCATCCAGGTTATCAGGGGGGATCAGCCAATCCAATGAATTATACTAGTGAGCATCCACTCCATAACTGCAGGTGGCAGTAAATCGCCAACATTGCCTTCATACCTGTTCAAACAACACACTCCAGGTGGTAGTATGCACCCTTTCAGTTTGTTTACCAACTCAGGGAAGTAGAAAAATAAGAAAATGGAGATGGCCTCAATGGTGCTGCCCATGCTCTCACAGATGCCGTAATGGGAAAGATACAACAATGTGATCTCTATACAACTATATGGTCCTCCCTGAGCTCCACAGAGCTCCATCTCCACCCAGAGGATGAGTGACGAGGGGGAGGGACTCCATCTCTTAATGATTTGTTACCTGTGGATTGGCTCTCTTGTCAATTTACATAAACCTTCCCCTAATTTACACAACCTCCTGCTTGACATCAGACCCCTGCAGTGAGACACTTGTTCAGTAGGCTTCACCTGCCAAGATCAGACAGGCTGAGTATCCCGGGGAGAATACCCTCTGAAGCCTCCACCTCATCCAGCATCCTGCAGCCTGTTCACCCTGTGACGCCTCTGAACTTTCCCATCGCAGGCCTGCCAGTGATGCTCCATAGAGGGGATTAATGAATAAGACCCCCTCCTTCCCTCCACCTCTCCACTGGAGCCCCCCTCAGGAGGCTGTGTAGCCCAAAGATCTGCTCAGCAGGTGAAGCCCAGCAGGGGTACGGCTCTGTTCATAACCTTCAAACCCCTCAGGTGCATCGGCTAGGAGACAAAGCTGTAATCAATAGAATAAAAGCTGATCAAATGCCACACACCACAAGGAACCAAGTAAATTACCTTCCAGAAGATGTTCATTTTTTCCCTAATAGTCCAAAATGTAATTGATATGCACTATTTTTTGTAGTAAAATAATACAATTTGTGAGCCAAAAATATAGACTTTTCTTATTGCCATTTGAATCTGTAACGTTTGTTGTTTCCTGGTATGGTCACTCGCAGTGTAGGCTACACTCCAAACTGCAGTTTTCCTTTTTAATGACTGGTTCTTATTCTGGGAGATTCAATCAATCAAATGTATTTATAATGACCTGTTTACATCAGCAGATGTCACAAAGTGCTTGTCCAGAAACCCAGCCTAAAACCCCAAAGAGCAAGCAATGCAGATGTAGAAGCACGGTGGCTAGGAAAAACTCCCTATAAAGCCAGGAACCGAGGAAGATACCTAGACAGGAAGCAGGCTTAACACTGTAACTCTATGTCCCTATTTCAGGTATTTCTCGGCTGTATTCTACAAAAACCATTAGGAACTGTACAAATATTATGTGTTTATTGAGGTTATTGCTTTGAAACTTTGATGAATACCCAGCAACAAGTTTCAAATGTGTTTTGGTCTTGCAATGTTCCACTGTCTCGTAAATATGAGTAGACTCTGTTATTGTGCATATTGAACTATATAAACACAATACTGCATTTTCTTCTACAAAACTATGGCCCTGACATGTATTGCTGAATAGCTCCAGACTGTTGCGCTGCTGTGTACTTGAGGAGAAGACATAAGTACTTAACCAAGTTATTTTGCATGTTGTTTTCAGAAGCCTTTTAAAACAGAGAAATGCCATTTGGCCTATTTATTTTCATCCCCCTTTTCGTATGTACGAGTCTATAGCGCTTTACAACAGCAAGCTTAAGAAAAAGATTGGCGTATTGTTTGAACTCCTGTTTTCTCCAAGCCACATGAATTGATTGCCTATCTTCAGAGTTCGTTCTGATAGGTGACCTAAACTGGGATATGCTTAACACTCCGGCAGTCCTACAATCTAAGCTAGATGCCCTCAATCTCAGACAAATTATCAAGGAACCCACCAGGTACAACCCGAAATCCGTAAACATAGGCACCCTCATAGATATTATCCTGACCAACTTGCCCTCCAAATACACCTCTGCTGTTTTCAATCAGGATCTCAGCGATCACTGCCTATGGGTCCGCGGTCAAACGACCACCCCTCATCACTGTCAAACGCTTCCTAAAACATTTCTGCGAGCAGGCCTTTCTAATCGACCTGGCCCGGGTATCCTGGAAGGATATTGACCTCAAACCGTCAGTCGAGGATACCGGGTCGTTCGTTAAAAGTAATTTCCTCACCATCTTAAATAAGCATGCCCCTTTCAAAAAATGTAGAACTAAGAACAGATATAGCCCTTGGTTCACTCCAGACCTGACTGCCCTCGACCAGCACAAAAACCAATACACACAGTCAGTCAGGAAAGCAAAAGCTAGCTTTTTCAAACAGAAATTTGCATCCTGCAGCTCTAACTCCAAAATGTTTTGGGAAACTGTAAAGTCCATGGAGAATAAGAGCACCTCCTCCCAGCTGCCCACTGCACTGAGGCTCGGTAACACTGTCACCACCTGTAAATCCACGATAATCGAGAATTTCAATAAGCATTTCTCTACGGCTGGCCATGCTTTCCTCCTGGCTACCCCAACCTCGGCCAACAGCTCCGCACCCCCCGCAGCTTTTTGCCCAAGCTTCGCCAGCTTCTCCTTCACACAAATCCAGATTGCAGATGTTCTGAAAGAGCTGCAAAACCTGGACCCGTACAAATCAGCTGGGCTAGACAATCTGGACCCTCTTTCATTGTTGCAACCCCTATTACCAGTCTGTTCAACCTCTCTTTCATATCGTCCGAGATCCCTAAAGATTGGAAAGCTGCCGCGGTCATCCCTCTCTTCAAACGGGGTGACACTCTAGACCCAAACTGTTACAGACCTATATCCATCCTGCCCTGCCTTTCTAAAGTCTTCGAAAGCCGAGTCAATAAACAGATCACTAACCATTTCAAATCCCACCGTACCTTCTCCGCTGTGCAATCCGGTTTTTCATCCCCAAAGCCAATTCCTCCTTTGGCCGCCTTTCCTTCCAGTTCTCTGCTGCCAATGACTGGAACAAATTACAAAAATCAATAAATGAGAACTTGTTCTCAAGTAGCCTACTTGGTTAAATGAAGGTGAAATAAAAAAAATATCAAAAAATGCATAATTACACAATGCATTCTGAAGCCACTTTATTTTACTGGCCATTCAAGCATTTCTCACAGACAAAATTCTCATTACATTGCCAATAAATGATCAAATATGGCTCACCAGGTAAAATTTAAGATTTCATCATAACAATTTTGAAGGGATTGCATGTTGAGAATCATTATGCATGCATTTTCTCAGTGAAGTGTTCCTTTTTAAACTTAAATACTTCATGAAACGTCATGAGTCTGAGAGAAATGAATGCTAATAGTATAGGAATAATTGGGCATCCACAGAGGCGTTACCGTACGAGTGGATTGACTGATGTTAGCATGATTCAACTCTCCTCTGCATGTGTCCTGTTTCTGAGGAGAGGATGTGTGAGGGGCCAGCAGCACTCTGGTGAGGTAATTTGTTCTTGTTGAGAACTCTGACATTCTGCTATCGGCCTGCTGGGTCCTCATTATTTACCTCAGTCGAGCTGAGACGTCCACAGTTAGAGCAGGACAAGACAAGGGGTCTGAGGAGTACTGGACATGATGCTACTGCAGCATTGTGGGACGTTTATGGTGGCCTCTGTCTCGCTCTCAATCTCTTCCTCTCTCGCTCTCTTTCTCCCCCCCTCTCTCTATGTGGTGTGCTGGTTTCTTGGCTGGTGGAAAAGGCCAGTGCTAATGCTTAATTAATCAAGGCAAGTTGTGTCATGGAATCAGATATTTGGGGAGTGGAAAGTAGAGTGTCCAAGCGACTAATGAGGTCCCTGGAGGTGAGACCACCCTGACAGACAGACAGGGCCTGAAATCTACAGTCCCACACTGCATGTTCTCCTGTCCTCCCCTTGGAAAGGGCCAGGGACATAGGTTTATTTGGTAAGGAACATGTTGTAAATAGGTTCTGGGAATGTCTTGTGCCTACAACCAAATATTTGGTGTTTGGACCCATACTAAAAAAGATATGAAGATATGTCAGGTAATGTCAAATGCTGAATTCTACATCTTGGTTAAGCACGTACTATCAGTAATCAAGGTAAGACCCAAGTGCAGACTGTGTGAAGTAACAATGTTAATTGTAACCACAGGGGCAGGCAAACAACAGGTCAAGGCAGGCAGGGGTTGATCATCCAGAGCAGAGGCCACGTTACAGGACGGCAGGCAGACTCAGGGTCAGGTCAGGCAGAGGTCGGTAATCCAGAGGTGGAGCAAAGGTACAGGACGGCAGGCAGGCTCAGAGACAGGCAGTGGTCAGTACAGGGCAGGACAGGCAAGGCAAGGGTCAAAAACCAGGAGGATGAGAAAAAGAGAGACTGGGAAAAAACAGGAGCGGAGACAAAACGCTGGTAGGCTTGTACAAACAAGACGAACTGGCAACAGACAGACAGAAGACACATGTATAAATACACAGGGGATAAAGGGGGAAGATGGGCGACACCTGAAGGGGGGTGGAGACAAGCACGTGGACAGGTGAAACAGATCAGGGCGTGACACGTACAGACCTTGCAAAGTAGGAAATAGTTTGGGAACCGCTGGACTAGGGCCTAGGGGGTTGTCTGATATGGAAATTAGGTCAAATTATTTTTTTATAGATCTGTTTATCTTTCTATCTATATATATATATACAGTATATCACAAAAGTGAGTACACCCCTCACATTTTTGTAAATATTTGAGTATATCTTTTCATGTGACAACACTGAAGTGAAAATGTCCAAATTGGGCCCAATTAGCCATTTTCCCTCCCCGGTGTCATGTGACTCGTTAGTGTTACAAGGTCTCAGGTGTGAATGGGGAGTAGATGTGTTAAATATGGTGTTATCGCTCTCACACTCCCATACTGACTGGTCACTGGAAGTTCAACATGGCACCTCATGGCAAAGAAATCTCGGGGGATCTGAAAAAAAGAATTGTTGCTCTACATAAAGATGGCCTGGGCTATAAGAAGATTGCCAAGACCCTGAAACTGAGCTGCAGAACAGTGGCCAAGACCATACAGCGGTTTAACTGGACAGGTTCCACTCAGAACAGGCCTCGCCATGGTCGACCAAAGAAGTTGAGTGCACGTGCTCAGCGTCATATCCAGAGGTTGTCTTTGGGAAATAGACGTATGAGTGCTGCCAGCATTGCTGCAGAGGTTGAAGGGGTGGGGGGTCAGCCTGTCAGTGGTCAGACCATACGCCGTACACTGCATCAAATTGGTCTGCATGGCTGTCGGCCCAGAAGGAAGCCTCTTCTAAAGATGATGCACAAGAAAGCCCGCAAACAGTTTGCTGAAGACAAGCAGACTAAGGACATGGATTACTGGAACCATGTCCTGTGGTCTGATGAGACCAAGATAAACTTATTTGGTTCAGATGGTGTCAAGCGTGTGTGGCGGCAACCAGGTGAGGAGTACAAAGACAAGTGTGTCTTGCCTACAGTCAACCATGGTGGTGGGAGTGTCATGGTCTGGGGCTGCATGAGTGCTGCCGGCACTGGGGAGCTACAGTTCATTGAGGGAACCATGAATGCCAACATGTACTGTGACATACTGAAGCAGAGCACGATCCCCTCCCTTCGGAGACTGGGCCGCAGGGCAGTATTCCAACATGATAACGACCCCAAACACACCTCCAAGACGACCACTGCCTTGCTAAAGAAGCTGAGGGTAAAGGTGATGGACTGGCCAAGCATGTCTCCAGACCTAAACCCTATTGAGCATCTGTGGGGCATCCTCAAATGGAAGATGGAGGAGTGCAAGGTCTCTAACATCCACCAGCTCCGTGATGTCGTCATGGAGGAGTGGAAGAAGACTCCAGTGGAAAACTGTGAAGCTCTGGTGAACTCCGCGCCCAAGAGGGTTAAGGCAGTGCTGGAAAATTATGGTGGCCACACAAAATATTGACACTTTGGGCCCAATTTGGACATTTTCACTTAGGGGTGTACTCACTTTTGTTGCCAGCGGTTTAGACATTAATGGCTGTGTKTTGAGTTATKTTGAGGGGACAGCARATKTACACTGTTATACAAGCTGTACACTCACTACTTTACATTGTAGCAAAGTGTCATTTCTGCAGTGTTGTCACATGAAAAGATATACTCAAATATTTACAAAAATGTGAGGGGTGTACTCACTTTTGTGATATACTGTATATATACACACACATTACTGTTCAAAAGTTTGGGGTCACTTAGAAATGTCCTTGTTTTTGAAAGAAAAGCACATTTTTTTGTCCATTAAAATAACATCAAATTGATCATAAATACAGTCCAGACATTGTTAATGATGTAAATGACTATTGTAGCTGGAAATGTCTGATTTCTTATGGAATATCTACATAGACGTACAGAGGCCCATTATCAGCAACAATCACTCCTGTGTTCCAATGGCACGTTGTGTTAGCTAATCCAAGTTTATCATTTTAAAAGGCTAATTGATCATTAGATAACCCTTTTGTAATTATGTTAGCACAGCTGAAAACTGATGTTCTTATTAAAGAAGCAATAAAACTGGCCTTCTTTAGACTAGTTTAGTATCTGGAGCATCAGCATTTGTGGGTTCGATTACAGGCTCAAAATGCCCAGAAACAAAGAACTTTCAGTCTATTCTTGTTTTGAGAAATTAAGGCTATTCCATGCGAGAAATTGCCAAGAAACTGAAGATCTCGTACAACGCTGTGTACTACTCCCTTCACAGAGCAGCGCAACTGGCTCTAACCAGAATACAAAGAGGAGTGGGAGGCCCTGGTGCACAACTTAGCAAGAGGACAAGTACATTAGAGTGTTTAGTTTGAGAAACAGATGCCTCACAAGTCTTCAACCGCCCTTGCTGTCTCTGCCTGCCCGGTTCCCCTCTCTCCACTGGGATTCTCTGCCTCTAACCCTATTACATAGGGTCAGTCTATTATATCTGGAGTATTTCTCCTGTCTTATCCGGTGTCCTGTGTGAATTCAAGTATGCTCTCTTTAATTCTCTCTTTCTTACTCTTTCTTTCTTTCTCTCTCTCTCTCTCTCTCGGAGGACTTGAGCCCTAGGACCATGCCTCAGGACTACCTGGCTTGATGACTCCTTGCTGTCCCCAGTCCACCTGGCCGCGCTGCTGCTCCAGTTTCAACTGTTCTGTCTGCGGCTATGGAACCCTGACCTGTTCACCGGACGTTCTACCTGTCCCAGACCTGCTGTTTTCAACTCTCTAGAGAGACAGCAGGAGTGGTAGAGATACTCTGAATGATCAGCTATGAAAAGCCAACTGACATTTACTTCTGAGGTGCTGACCTGTTGCACCCTCGACAACCACTGTGATTATTATTATTTGACCCTGCTGGTCATCTATGAACATTTGAACATCTTGGACATGTCCTGTTATAATCTCCACCCGGCACAGCCAGAAGAGGACTGGCCACCCATCATAGCCTGGTTCCTCTCTAGGTTTCTTCCTAGGTTCCGGCCTTTCTATGGAGTTTTTTCCTAGCCACCGTGCTTGCTGTTTGGGGTTTTAGGTTGGGTTTCTGTACAGCACTTTGTGACATCAGCTGATGTAAGAAGGGCTTTATAAGTACATTTGATTGATTGATCTCTCGGCATGTCCAGCCCACTCATCTCAAGCAATCATTCGGTGGGCAAACCAACTAGGCTTGTAATACCATTCATATTTACAGATGGCATACACGTTTGTTATTAAGGCACATGAAAGTTCACATGTTCCAGAAGGCATTTCTGCCAAAAAATGCATTTTGGTAAAAAAACTAGTTTACGTTCAAATGGCTCTCCTGTGAGCAAGTCACAAATAACAGAGTGAAAAGAATGAAGCCTGTACAGAATCAAAAATATTCAAAAAACTGCATCCTGTTTCCAATAAGGTACTAAAGGCTTTTGTAATCCGGAGACAGGTGTTTTATACATCTTCAAACTAAGGGCAACCATGGCATCTATGATAGAGAGGGAGACGCGTCCATCCATGTATACGGATAAGATAGTCTAGCTAGCTACATTTTCAGATATTACACATTTCTAATTTAGTCAGAAAGTCGTTTATTTCAAGTTAAAGCATACCGTTAGCTAGCTAGCTAACATTAGCTGGCTGGCTTGCTAGCTAATGTTACGTGTAGTAATATTATTTGTATATCAGAGCCATTTGCTTTGCTAGTTATTGCCTAATGTTAGCTAGCTAGCTAACATTGAACCTGGTCGATAGCTACCTGCAGTTTCATGCAGGGTAGTAACGTTATGAGTTGGGATTTTGGCCCATTGTTTAGCTAGCTACATGTCTAAGCAAAATACTCCACTATGCAAGTAACCATTTCAATAGAATGTTCATGTCACTGCAACAACTGTCGATAGACATTGCTGGTAAATTTGCCCTGGCTATCTACTCCGATTTCAGAGCACCCTCGTCTGAGTGCTAACCAGCTCTGCTAGGGCGAGTAAAATGGTCAGAATGAGCTGTTCTCTCATTTGTGTTTGGAAGTAGCTAGCAATCTTCCCAATGTTAGCCAATTAGCTTGGGTGCTTGACTGCTGTTGTTAGGTCAGAACGCTCGGATCAACACTCGGGAAATCTGACAACGTTCTGAGTTTACTGGCACTCCAGATTGAATTTACGAACACACCCGTAGTATAAACCAGCCTTTAGTCTTGAAATCTTTGGTTGTTTAGTACATGGCCTCATATCTGAAACCTTAAAGATATGGGTGTGGCTAGGGCTTAAGAGGGTGTGAACGATGCTGAATGGGTGTGTAGACAAAGACGAGCTCTCCAGTCGGTGTACAAAATATTCAAGGGCTATTTTCTCAAAAGTGAGGTTACAAGCTTATCAGCTTTCAAAGCAGAATTACTTTCCCATTGTTCCTCAACTGCAGTGTATGATATACAATTTTCTAGCTCTGAGTCTCTACTTTTATCCAATGTAGTAAACACCAATTCAAATTTTGTTACATAAGACCGAATCGAGCCAGTCGGTCACATTTATGTTAGTATTGTGGAGTAAATACAATGTTGTTGATCTAGCCTCAGTTTTCTCCAATGACAGCCATTAAACCCTTTACCTGTTTTAAAATCTGCATTGGCCTCATGGTGAAATCCATGAACGGTTTCCTTCCTCTCCGACAATTGAGTTAGTAAGAAGGGCACCTGTATCTTTGTAGTGACTGGGTGTATTGATACACCTTCCAAAGTATAATTAATAACTTCACCATGATCAAAGGGATATTCAATGTCTGCTTTGTTATTTACCCAATAGGTGCTCTTTTTGCGAACCATTGGAAAACCTCCCTGGTCTTTGTGGTGGAATCTGTGTTTGAAATTCACTGCTCGACTAAGAGACCTTACTAAGAGACTTTAGATAATTGTATTTGTTGGGTACAGAGATGGGGTAGTCGTTTAAAAATCATGTTAAACACTATTATTGCATGCAAAGTGAGTCTGCAACTTATTATTCGACTTCTTAAGCACATTTTTTGCCCTGAACTTATTTATGCTTGCCAAAACAAAAGAGTTGAATATTTATTGACACAAGACATTTCAGCTTTTCATTTTTAATTAATTTGTAAATATTTCTAAAAACATGATTCCACTTTGACATTATGGGGTATTGTTTGTAGGCCAGTGAAAAAAGCTGATCTAAATGTATTTTAAATTCAGGCTATAACACAACAAAATGTGGAAAAGTCAAGGGGTGTGATTACTTTCTGAAGGCACTGTAAGTCGGCTTCAAAGTGTTCTGGCTTCTAAGTCCATGTCAGCCATCACATCAATTGTTGGATCATTCAGAATGAAATAATTGAATATACTGAAATTTGTATTTTCCAAGTCAAACCCATGCACTTTGAAAATTCAATCATACCAATGACTTTTTCATCAATATGTCAAACCATTCAGACAAAAATAACTATCTGCTTCCCCGATCATTAACACGTGTTCTGTGTATTAATTCACTTTCAACAGGGAGTTAGTTCTAAACTTAATCAAATGGCTTTTCTCTGAAAAGAACAGTATCTCTATCAGCAATATAATTCTATGAGACAGGAACTCTGTTTCATATCTTTGATACTTTCATGTTCACAAGAGCAAGTCATCTCAGTCAGGTCTGCTTTGGAGCCGAGGGATGAATTACTATTTCTTCATACACCAAAGATTGGAGACTTCACTGTTGCAGCTTCTTGATGCTGTTGCGTCATTAAACAAAGTACCAGAGAACTCAAACTTGCTAATTTTTCACAGTGACAGTTGTGGTTTTCTCTGTAGAATAGTAAGACCTATTTACACCGTAACATCCGATGAGACCAACTCAACCACAACTGATAGCCTGGTGCCGAGTCAATGTTTTCCCACAACAGCTGCATCCACCTCTGTTTGCTCATGCATCACATCATTCAGTTCTAGTGTTATTCATGAATGATTGTGAGTCTGTGATTTATCTTTGTTGACGGCGGTGTTGTGTCAACAACACAACCCAACCATGTCAAAGATAGCATAGTACAAAACATCCCACATAGGACCGGAATGTATGACACACAATCCCTAAGACGCATAACAGAACAGAGCCCAATGAGACAACAATGCTGTATCACTCAAGCTCAGTAAGACACACCGAAGAGCGGCCCGCTCCTGACGTCAGGCCCATAAATCACAGTCCTCCAGGTCGGGATTTAAGAGTCAAGACGTTTCAGAAATCCATTTTGATTTCCACTGTGGCAGCAAAGGATAAATCATTAAGCACACTCCTTCTCTACGCATCCTGTTAACGACTGGTGAAACGCTCCCTCATAAATCCCATGGGACATGGCATTCTTTCTTCTTCCAATGCAAGGTGAATTTAGGATAGAATACCGGGGCCTAGCCCCACCCCACTGAAACATGCTTTACCTCAGTACTGCTGCCAGCCTTTTGAAGTGTGAGGAGCAGCTGTTAACCAAGACAAACGTACAAGAAAAGAAACCCCAGAACACCATCCACTGACACGGCATTCTTTGATTGTTTAGACACAGCCAGCTTCAGAGCTTGGTAAAGAAAAAGCTTTTGAAGGTGTGAACAGAGAGGTGTAACACCCCTTTAATAACACAGTCATGTCAGCCTGGTTTGGATAGGTAGATGGAGAGAGATTAAATGAGCGGGTAGATATTGCCACACTGTGACAGTACATTCATTAAAAAGTGCATTTTTGAATGTGGGTAAGTGAACAAACTCATCCACCTTTCACCCAGGAAATATCAGGATGAAAAGTTGGCAAAGCAGCTACTGTAATAACCTATCTGACCTTTGAGATTTCATGACTTCTGAGGCTTTACTTTCTTACAGAATTCTTTCCCTTAGCTTTTCTTTCATAATCAAGTTATGTGGGCTGCTGTCAATGTTGGCTGCTCTCACTGGCTTCTTCTGGGACAGGTTGGTGGCTCTGCAGCCTAGTTGTCATGGAGATGTCACATTTCTTGGCTTAAGTGTTCTTGGCCATGATCACCGTTTTTTTTCTATCCAGGGACTTCTCTGGTGATCTCAAAAAGATTGTGTAAATCTTCCCTCGTCGAGCATCACACGTCTGCTTATCAACCACCTCAAGGTGACTGACTTGCACAGACTCACCCTTTCTGAGAGCGCTATTGTACTTGACTGTACAGCATTGTGAACTGAGTGATGGCTCTATGAGCACAATGTGAGAGGCCTGTGATAAGGAACTGCTTGAGATCTCAACAATGCTCTGCTCAAATCCCATCCATAGGGAGGAACTTAAATAAAGTCCTAACGTAGAGCGCTGACAGTGAAGGCTGAGGACAAACAGACTAGAGAGCCCCTGGCCAGGTGTTATTTGGTGAGCACAGGGAAGAAGCGTCAGTCTGTCTCTTTATCCCAGGAGAACATCTAATCAACCCCAAGTCATATTGGTTAAATCATCTGTACGTGAAAGGGTTATGCATATATGGTTCCAGGTGATACGAGTTGATTATGTACCTTTTGTATTTGTTTTTCTTCTCCCACGCTCAGTGTAGCAGAACAGTGATGTTTCTCACTGACACCCACATGCCACGGTACTCCCAATATACTGGATGAATTGAATGTGTCCAATATGGTAGGCCTTTACTGTTATGTGCCATATGTAAACACACTTACCCAACCAACCTCTGCTGCAATGCGACGAATCGCTAACATAATATTCATCTTCACATGTACTTTATCTTATTAAACCATACAGAACTTTTTTCCTTCAAGACACAGCTATGAATGCAGGTGAATTTCTAAGTGTGAGAAAATGGTTCTGTGACAACATAATAGATGATATAGATGACAGGTCCTCTTTGATATGCAGATGGGAAACCTCATCTTTCTTTCTCTGCTCATATCAAGCTGCTGATTAAAACCTGCCACCCACACCTCTCCTCTCCCAGTGGTGACAGAACCTCAGTACATTGGAGCCCAGACAGTCAGTCAGTCAGTCAAGGGCACCTTCAGACCTCACAGGATCGGCTGTCTGAACACCCTGGAACTGGAAACTTGAAGGGACACCGGCTTTACACTTCTGTACTGCATAGAGGGGTTTCCACCTACAATACCTGAATGGTCATTCGTAGTCATGATCTGATTCTCCTATTTAAACTTTCTATGAACAAATGTGTCCTAGGGTGTTATCCGTTATCACCTGGATTTGTTTGCCCTAAAGATTCAAGGTTTGGGTTTCCATGGATTTTAGTCACCCATATCCCAGGTTAGTCTCTCGATAGTCCCTGGTGTTTAACCCTTGTGTTGTCTAAAGGGTAAAAAAAATGACCCGCCACTATGTTAAACAGCAGAGAAAACCCCCAAATTATATTTTTTCAACTTGAAATTGAATTGCTTATCCTAGAGTGACCAACATTAGGAAAAAGGGAAACATCGCCTTTGTTCATATTTCCATGAAAACTGTACACCACCAGGGTACAAAGATTGTCTTAGGGTCATTTTTGACCTGGCAGTTATAAAATAATTTACACACCACAAAAACCACAAAGACACACACGAGAAATTGAGATTATGTGTGCTACGGATTGAACTCAGCCAGAAGCTCCTGAAGAGGAAGATCACCATGGTTGGCACAGTTAGAAAGAACAAACCTGAGCTCCCCCCAGCACTTCTCGCAACAAGGGGGAGAGAAACCTTCTCATCAAAGTTTGCCTTCACCCCCACTCTAGTTTCTTACCTCCCAAAGAGGAACAAGAATGTGGTCCTCCTGAGCACACTGCACAAAAGGGCTGAGATCAGTGATTGTGAGGACAGGAAGCCAGCCATCATCCTGGACTACAACCACAACAAAGGAGGCGTGGACAACCTGGACAAGGGGATTGGAATTTACAACTGCAGGAGGACAACTGCCCGCTGGCCCCTGGGCATCTTCCATAATATCATTGATGTGCCCTCATACAATGCCTTCGTGAAATGGAACAAGATCAACCCTACCTTGATGCCTGATAAACGGAACAAGAGGAGGGTGTTCATGGAGCAGCTGGGAAAGGAACTTGTAACCCCACACATTCAAAGGATGGAGTGCCTCCCCTGCACAGCAGCCTCTGCAGCACATGTGAAAGCTGTTCAGGGGACTGAATCTTGTCCTGATCCACCTGAGGCTTCAGCTGGGGCAGGCAAGAGGATATGCCAATTCTGCCCCCCAAAGGAGGACTGTAAAACAAATACTATGTGCTGCACATGTGAGAAATACATCTGCAAAGTCCATGCACACACACTTGCATACCGTCCTAAATGTGCTAATTAGAGTTGATTGATTTATGTTCTTCACATTTTTGTTTTGTATCTATTATCTTGTGTTGTTGTTTATACACCTTGTGGGTGGGGGCAATGGTTCAAAACATGGGAGAAGACTAGTATTTTGTAGTTGAATTCCTCATTATATAAGAATATCACTATGTTGCAAAAAAAGTTTGACTGTTATTGTTTCCCTTCAATAAAATGCATTCAAAACTACTTTCTGCACATTTTTGCTGATTTCATAGTCTACACAAGTGCTATCTCTTGCAAAACAAAATATTTACACCCATGCAGTACTTTTAGCAATAAACCTCTACGTTACTAAAGAAAACAATGACAGGTGTGTTGTAATAAAACGAGTGGTGTCCACTGATTAAATGCAGTCTATCTGCATTGTGAAGAGGGAAAACCCAGATATTCACAAAGTTTGTGATGAATTACAGGTTGTTTCTTCATGCGAAATAGATTTGGGGTTTAAAATTCAATTAAGCTGCTTTATTTTAGGGGTTTAGTGAAGGTGGTTAATTTTTTACCTGGATGATAAGGGGAGTATATAGAAAGTTAAGACTACACAAGGTGTAGCAGGCTCAAGGGTGTGGAGTTTCCACATCACCAAGAACAATAACAAAACAGGCACCAGTAGCACAAATAGAATGCAAATGGGAAGTTTATTAGGTGTTTTGGTAAACTGGGGAAAATGCACCAATCATCTCAGAGTCCAGAAGCCGTTCTCGTTGTCCGTTCCGTTTTCCAGGGGTAATCCTAACACTCAGGTCCTCAGCCAGTCCGGTACACAGGGGGGGTAATCCGACAGTTCAGGTCACAACAGGTAATGACACAGATATTGTTCTCGCTTATCTCACTCTTCATACTGCTCTTGGTTCTCTCCTACTCTGCCCCTTTGTGCAAGCTACTTCCTATTTTATCCCCAAGCCCTCCCTGGCTTAACGAATCACAGCCTTGCCTCGTTGGGGCAGGAAGTCCATATAAGGCACGGGGGTGGAGCCAGCGACCTGCAAGATATCTACCCTCAATTACCACTCCCCTTACCTCTCCCTGCCGTCTGCCACAAAGGGTTAAATCAACTGATAGGTTCAGCATTAACACAGATTGTGAACACAAAGGGCACAGAATCCTACATTATTTTCCTCTCACAGAGCGGGGATATGGCACAGTAATCACAGGCAAATCTACCTACACCCCACAACACTCACTCACATGCACAAACACACACACAAACTAATTAGAAGAATGTGAGACTATCCAATTCTAACTGGAGGATGATTGTTTTATTATATTATAGCACAATCTCAAACAGAGTTAAGAGTTGAAATAGGAAAGAAGGCTATAAATGTCTGGGTGCTTTTTGTTTGAAAATGCACAGTGGTTCTTTTTTTAGGCCCATTAAAAATGACAAATTACTCTTGGTGGCAGTGTCTAATTCAGTCTAAAACTACCTCTGCAGGCCATTGTATCTGAACGTTTATATATATAAAATTTAAAATGACTTATGGTATTGACCTTCGTGTCTGTGTATTGTAACTGAAGATTAACTAATGACTACTTGTTAAATATCCCCAATTTTCCATGATGGGATAATTAATTATGTAATTAAGCACAGAGGGTGAGTGCAGAATCATCAGGAACTCCCACAGCGATATTTTTTTCATCTTACCTGACTATCTGTTGCCTGCTCTATCTCCATTTGTGTTTTACTTTCTGCAGTAAACCTGTCTACTCTGTTGGCACCGTGGTCATGATAATGCTGATGATTAAATACTACAATTAAATGTTTCATGCAAATTGTCAGCGAATTCACAGGGGCAAAGCTAACCCCTTGCGATGATTTGTTTGATGCAGACATCGTTTTTTTTTCGCAGTACACGTTCAAAAAATGTTTCTGAATGGCAAAGCATCTCCTTCTGCACAGAAAAGTGGAAAAAGCACAATTAGAAAAGCTTAATGTACCATACTATGCACCTAGGTACATACAATGCCTTCGGAAGGTGTTCAGACCCATTGACTTTTCCACATTTTGTTACGTTGCAAACTTTTTCTAAAATGGATTAAAGAAAAATACATCCTTAGCAATCTACACACAATAATCCATAATGACAAAGCGAAAACAGGTTTTTATAAATTTTTGTAAATGTATAAAAACAAAAAAACAGAAATACCTTATTTACAATAAGTATTCAGACCCTTTACTACAAGACTCGAAATTGAGCTCAGGTGCATCCTGCTTCCATTGATAATCCTTCAGATGTTTCTACATCTTGATTGGGGTCCAACTGTGATTAATTCAATTGATTGGACACGATTTTGAAAGGCACACACCTGTCTATGTAAGGTCCAATAGTTGACAGCGCATGTCAGAGCAAAAACCAAGCCATGTGTCACGTTCCTGACCTTATTTCCTTTGTTTTGTCTTTGTTTAGTTGGTCAGGACGTGAGCTGGGTGGGCATTCTATGTTATGTGTTTCTATGTTGGGTTCATTTTCAATTAGCCTGATATGGTTCTCAATCAGGGGCAGGTGTTTTACGTTTCCTCTGATTGAGAACCATATTAAGGTAGGCTGTTCTCACTGTTTGTTTGTGGGTGATTGTTCCTGTGTCAGTGTTTGTGCCACACAGGACTGTTTCGTTCGTTCGTTCGTTCGTTCGTTCGTTCGTTCGTTCGTTCGTTCGTGTGTGTGTACGTTCCTGTTCGTGCGTTCTTGTTTTATGTTCTCAAGTACAGGTCTGTTCACGTCGTTTTTGTTATTTTGTATTTTTTCAAGTGTTCTTCGTGTTCGTCTTTCTTTAATAAATCATTATGTATTCAACCCACGCTGCATATTGGTCCGATCCTTGCTCATCCTCAGACGAGGAGGAGGACGAGCGTTACACCATGAGGTCGAAGGAATTGTCCGTTGAGCTCCGAGACAGAATTGTGTCGAGGCACAGATCTGGGGAAGAGTATCAAAACATTTCTGCAACATTAAAGATCCCCAAGAACACAGTGACCTCAATCATTCTTAAATGGAAGAAGTTTAGAACTACCGCCCGGCAAAACTGAGCAATCGGGGGAGAAGGGCCTTGGTCAGGGAGGTGACCAAGAAGCCGATGGTCACTCTGACAGAGCTCAAGAGTTCCTCTGTGGAGATTGGAGAACCTTCCAGACGGGCATCTCTGCAGCACTCCACTAATCAGGCCTTTATGGTAGAGTGGCCAGACGGAAGCCACTCCTCAGTAAAAGGCACATGACAGTCTGCTTGGAGTTTTCCCAAATGACACCTAAAGACTCTCAGATCATGAGAAACAAGATTATCTTGTCTGATGAAATAAAGATTGAACTCTTTGGCCTAAATGCCAAGCGTCAGGATGGGAGGAAACCTATCACCATCCCTATGGTGAAGTATGGTGACGGCGGCATCATGCTGTGGGATGGTTTTCAGCTGCAGGGACTGGGAGACTAGTCAGGATTGAGGGAGAGCTGAACGGAGAAAAGTACAGAGAGATCCTTGATGAAAACCTGCTCCAGAGCGCTCAGGACCTCAAACTGGGGCGAAGGTTCATCTTCCAACAGGATAACGACCCTATGTACACAGCCAAGACAACACAGGAGTGGCTTCTGTACAAGTCTCTGAATGTCCCAGCCAGTGCCCGGACGTGAAACCGATCGAACATCTCTGGAGAGACCTGAAAATAGCTGTGCAGCGACACTCCCCATCCAATCTGACAGAGCTTGAGAGAATCTGCAGAGAATAATGGGAGAAACTCCCTAAATACAGGTGTGCCAAACTTGTTGTGTCATACCCAAGAAGACTCGAGGTTGTAATCGCTGCCAAAGGTGCTTCAACAAAGTGCTGAGTAAATGTGATATTTCAGGTTTGTATTTTTTCATAAATATAAAAATAGTTTTTTGCTTTGTCATTATGGGATAATGTGTGTAGATTGATGAGGGGGAAAAAATAACTGAATACATTTTAGAAGAAGGCTGTCATCTAACAACATTTTTTTAAAGTCAAAGGGTCTGAATTCTTTTCGAAGGTGCTGTACATTGTATACTGCTTATTGTGTGAGCAGTCTCACATAGATGCATGCATTTCCCAGACCATATTCCCTAAAGCACAGTGTATTATACAGGTACACTGACAACTTTATGTAAAGTGATGACAAATTAACTTCTGATGAAGACCTTGCCTGGGGCGTCTCTGTGGATTTATGTCCTGCTTTATGGAATCACTCTCACCCAAGCCGCTGAGAGGGAGGGAGGGAGGGAGGGAGGGATAGGGGGGGGACAAATGCACTTGATTTGAATGTGTTGTCAGCTGTGCCAGGGCTCTCCAACCCTGTTCCTGGAGAGCTACCCTCCTGTAGGTTTTAAATCCAACCCCAGTTGTAACTAACTTGATTCAGCTTACCAACCAGCTAAAAACTTACAGGACAGTAGCTCTTCAGGAATAGGGTTTGAGAACCCTGAGCTATACAGAGACTTTGGGAGCTGCGCCAGCCAGGCTGAATACAACTCTGTTCTGCTGGAGCTCCTGTGTGTTGCATTGGCCCCAAAAAACACAGACTTAACTCAATAAAGCCACGTCAGTATGAAGACACATAGAACCTCAAGTCAAAATATCTGGATTATTTGATGTAATATATTTATTGTCAAAATACTAGCCCTAGTCCTAACCCTTATTCTAAATGTATCAACATGTAGTTTGTTGATATCATCTACAGATGGACTATCCAGACTATCCTCATTAAATGTGACCCGTATTTTAGATAAAAAAGAATAAGACATATTTTTACTGGCCATATTGGTGAAGACAGGAGTTGTCTGCAGGCATGTTCAGTCCCTGGCTCAATCTTAATCTTAGCCATAACCCTAACACTAGCTTCATGTCCACACCCTGGATCAACTCCAACCCTAACTTCTAGTTCAACCTCTGGATCAACCCTTGCCATAACCCTAGCTGCATGTTCAACCCATGGATCAAGCATAAGCCTAGCTTCATGTTCAACCCATGGATCAACCCTTGCCCCTGGTTCAACCCTAATCCTAGCTTCATGTTCAACCCTAGCACTAGTTCTAGCCATACTTTACCTCTCACTTCCATCCCTACTACCCCACCTCTTACCTCAACCCCAATCCCTACTACCCCACCGTTTACCTCCACCCCAATCCTTACTACCCCACCTTTTACCTCCACCCCAATCCTACTCCCCACCTCTTAGCTCCACCCCAAATCCTACTACCCCACCTCTTAGCTCCACCCAAATCCCTACTACCCCACATCGTACTTTGAGGCCTGCGCACGCGCCGGGGGCAGAAGGTCTGAGTTACGGCAGTGAAGGCCCATGGTGAGTGGCCAGATGTAGGGGAGTGACGGGCCCTCACTCTTTAGCTTCCACCCCCAATCCTACTACTCCCCACCTCTTTTACTCAAACCCCTAAATCGGCCTACTACCGCCACCGCTTTACCTCCACCCCAATCCGGGTGATCCTGTATACGTACGATCATACCACCCTCAAGATACCTCCCACCCCCTAATCATACAGAACTCCTAACGACGCAATATCCGACCTCAGCTATCTCCCCTGATATCGCCGCCAACTCCCGACGCACCCTCCGAACGACGCACCCTCAGCGCACGAACCACACGACAACCACCGCTACTCTCCAGATCCGACACTCAACCCAGTAACGCTACACTATCCTCGCCGACGGCAACCCCGCTAAACGACCCAACCCCCGACCATCTCACTCTTCGCTGATCCGTCAACCCAACGCACCCCGAACAACCAACTACCACCCCGCCACCTAACTACCGCAACTCGACGCCACTCCGGACCACACCAGAACAACGCAACCTCCGCGGGATCCAAATCGCACCCCTGTTTGTAACTACACCTCATTTCCTCCACACCCCACTATACGAGACACACACTCGACGCACCCTCCACGCATTACACCCTATAACCCACTCCTCGTACTACCTACCCGAAAGACCCACGCGGCAATCGTACCATAACGACGCCACGTCGTCTCCGAACACAGAACATCACCTCCGCCTACCTCTCACCACCTTATCACCGAACGACGCCCACCTCCGTTCACTTCCCACCGCATCAGCCTTAGGCACCCATGATCCCCGAAAACGTTCGACAACAATATCCCCTAGAACGCACTACTCCCTAACATCCCAAGCATCCCGTTACCCACTTCAACCATCTCCCGAAGCCACCACAACGCTGGACCTGATACCGCTACCTGTATAACGCACCACCACCCCACTCCTGAATTTAACCAGGTCACGCCACCCGACTTCAACTTCGCCAACTCTACGCTACACCCCGACCCTCTGTCCGACACACATAACGAGCCGAGACCAACTCCGCACGATACCCCCCTACGGAACCTGAAACACGCGAACGCCGAACACACGATTACGACGCCACTCCATCGCACACGAACACCCAACCGGCCACCCAACAACCACTCCTCGGTACGACACAAACGGCACCCGACGAACTAGTATACGACGGCACCCCGACAGCTCACACCCTCCGTAACCACGACACCCCTGTCCACACCGAGCTGACACAACCACCAATCCCCCCGTACAATCCACAATAGACCACCCGGCACAAACCCCCCATCCCTCTATACCCACCGCACCACCATCAACCCCAACTCCCTAACAGGACGCACCCCCATGACCACCCTATAGACTACTTCCTACCGTTGTTTCTCCTAAAAGCGACATCCGGGCACCGCAAACTCAACCATAAAAATAGATGAACAAACCTACCTTACTACCCCACCTCTTTAAGGCATCACACCCCTTAACCAAACACCACTCACCCCGATTACCATCGTAACCGCAATCCACCCCTCTCTAGGCGCACCCTCGACGCACCAGCCAACGACCCCCGAAGGCCGGACGCCACTCCCTACACACCTCAAACGGACCATATACACTTCCTTGATCATTTCTCGACGGAAATCACAACGCACCCCCCCTACCAGCACTCTTAGCATCCGACCCCAAATCCACACCCCACCGTAACCGCTACCGGCACCTCTTGAAGCGACACCCTTAACCACCCAAACGAACACACCTGGACTGACACAAACGCACCCCTATACACAGACTATACCCACGCCAAACCAGATCCTCCACTCTCCATGCTATCCAATCCCCCCACGCACCCCAAATACCAGACTCACCATGTCTCCCATGAACCAGACCGTGAATCTCCCGGACACCGGAACAGCGTCCTCTAACCTCCCCCGCACGCCAACATCGCCCGGCTAACATATCACTGACCTCGGCTACCGTCACTCCAGCTGTCCACGCCCACAACCTACCACCGTACATACCACCAACTCCCACCTGAACCGCTCCATCCTAGACTCATCCCCAAATATCACCTATCATACCACCCACCTCCTCTCATAAGCCATGCCAACCCCACCCATAACACTGATCACCCTACCTCACACCCCCACCTACTTCCTTGAGCATCCAACCCCGCAATCCCACTAGCTGCACCACCTCGACCTGCTACCCATGGCTACCCAAGCCCACCATCCACATTCACACTACCCCCCACTACCCTCTGATAGCTCCACCCCTCACAATCACTCTCGTACTACCCCGCCAAACACCCCCTTCTTAGCACCGTCACCCCCAGACAAGACCTCCCCTTGACTTAACCCACCCACCCACTCCTACTTAGCGTCCACCGCTGCCCGTAACAACTCCACCCGTACACCCTACCCCACCTCATTGGCCTCCAACCCAATATCCCTGACTACCCCACCTCTTAGCTCCACCCCAAATCCCTACTACCACACCTCTCACAATCACACTGCCTGGAGCTCCATGGTTAACTAGGCCTGTATATCAGTCCCATAACACCAAGTAGCAGATGGGTCCTTGCTTCTACAAAGCCTGTTTGAGTCAGCACTTTAAAT
The DNA here is from genome assembly GCF_002910315.2 of Salvelinus sp. IW2-2015. Taxonomy (NCBI): domain Eukaryota; kingdom Metazoa; phylum Chordata; class Actinopteri; order Salmoniformes; family Salmonidae; genus Salvelinus; species Salvelinus sp. IW2-2015. The sequence goes on from NC_036842.1 coordinate 15,264,907, forward strand.
CTAACTGTCTTCAAAGAACAATACAAATAGGATGAGAATGAGAGGTCAGAAGGCAGATTTAAAAGATGATCATCAAACTATCAATGTTACCTATTAAAGTGAGAAGCGGCTTTGTCTTCACCCATAGCTGTAGTATGACTGTAAAGGTCAGAGTCAGAGGACTTTGAGAGAACAGCATCACTCTGCCACCGGGGAATAGAAAAATAATAAGTTGACCCTGATTTCCATAATATGTCCTCTACACTCTTTCTGATCAGAATAACACTTTATACTGGGTCTCTCAACTTTACATGACAATACTACTTACTTGCAATACTAGTTGGGTGGCAGGTAACCTAGTGGTTAGAGCATTGGCGCCGACAGAGAGGGCAACTTTGCAGTATTTAGTTGTTTTTATGTAGCCCAGAAAATGTTATGTGTTATTACATACAGCCAGACAGAACTATTGGATGTCAGAGCAGCGGTAACTCTCCAGAACTACCAGCATTACAATCAGGAATACAACTTTCCCAAAGTGGATCCTTTGTTCACACCACCCAGGGCTATTTAACTGATTCCAGAAGCCGACCCAAAACCACGGCGGCGAAGGAGAGGTACTCGGAGTGGTCTTCTAACCTGACTTAGGAGGCGCACCCCACCCACCGCTTCCGAGTATATTACTCGCTAATGTTCAATTCCTGGATAATAAAGTTGACAAGCTCAGGGCAAGGGTTTCTTTCCAGAGAAACATCATGGATTGTAACATACTCTGGTTCACGGAAACATGGCTCTCTCGGGATATACTGTCGGAGTCGGTCCAGCCATCTGGATTCTCAGTTCATCGCTCCGACAGGAATAAACATCTCTCTGGGAAGAAGAAGGGCGGGGATTTATATTTCATGATTAACGACTCATGTTGTAATTGTGATTACATACAGGAACTCAAGTCCTTTTGTTCACCCAACCTAGAATACCTCACAATCAAATGCCGACCGTATTATCTACCAATATAATTTTCTTCAGCTATAGTCACGGCAGTGTATATCCCCATTCAAGCCAATACCACGATGGCCCTCAAGGAACTTCACTGGACTTTATGTAAACTGGGAACCATATATCCTGAGGCTGCATTTATTGTAGCTGGGGATTTTAACAAAGCAAATTTGAGGAAAAGGCTGCCTATATTCTATCAGCATATCGACTATAGTACTCGCGCTGCTAAAACACTCACCCACTGTTACTCCAACTTCTGGGATGCACACAAGACCCTCTCCACCCTCCCTTTGGCAAATCTGACCAAAACTAAATTTTGCTCCTCTCTTCCTATTGGCAGAAACTCAAACAGGAAGTACTCGTGCTAAGGACTATTCAACGCTGGTCTGACCAAACGGAATCCACGCTTCAAGATTGGTTTGATCACATGGACTGGGATGTGTTCAGTGCCACCGACGCGGTCCACTACCAAGGACTGTGGGCTCTCATGGCCGACGTGAGTAAGACATTTAAATGTGTTAACTCTCGCAAGGCTGCCGGTCCAGATGGCATCCCTAGCCGCATCGTCAGAGCATGCGCAGACCAGAGACCAGCTGGCTAGTGTGTTTACGGGCATATTCAATCTCTCCCTATCACAGTCTGCTATCCCACACATTGTTCCTGTACCAAAGAATGCAAAGGTAACTGAACTAAATGACTATCGCACCGTAGCACTCACTTCTGTCATCATGAAGTGCTTTGAGAGACTAGTCAAGGATCATATCACCTCCTTCTTACCTGTCACCCTAGACCCACCTCAATTGCTTACTGCCCTAATAGGTCCACATACGATGCAATCGCCATCACACACACTGCACACTGCCCTATCCCATCTGGACAAGAGGAATACCTATGTAAGAATGCTGTTCATTGACTATAGCTCAGCATTCAACACCATAGTACCCTCCAAGCTCATCATTAAGCTCGAGGCCCTGGGTCTGAACCCCGCCCTGTGCAATTGGGTCCTGGACTTCCTGACGGGCCACCACCAGGAGGTGAAGGTAGGAAACAACATCTCCACTTCGATGATCCTCAACACTGGGGCCCCACAAGGGTTTCTGCTCAGCCCCCTCCTGTACCCCCTGTTCACACATGACTGCGTGGCCAGACGACACAACAGTAGCAGGCTTGATTACCAACAACGACGAGACAGCCTACAGGGAGGAGGTGAGGGCTCTGGGAGTGTGGTGCCAGGAAAATAACTTCTCACTCAACGTCAACAAAACAAAGGAGATGATCGTGGACTTCAGGAAACAGCAGAGGGAGCACCCCTCTATCCACATTAGTGGAAAATTTATTTATTTAGTTTTTTTTCTTCCCCTTTTTCATGGTATTCAATTGGTAGTTACAGTCGTGTCATCGCTGCAACTCCCGTACTGACAAATTTGATTTTAACCGAAAGGTAGCTAGTTCGAATCCCCGGGCAGACAAAGTGAAACATCTGTTTATGTGCCCTTAAGCAAAGCACTTCACCGTAATTGCTCCAGGTGACCCTGGCCGTGACCCCACTTTCTGAGGCTGTCTCAGGGGGAGTTGGGACATGCAAAAAACACATTTCCAATTCACACATGAAAATTAATACACACTTGTACATGTGTGAAATAGGACAAATATAACCACCCACCAAATTATTATTGTTGGAGTAGTCATTATGGTCTCTTACTACTCAGTAAACACCAAGTCAGCCCTTCCTCAAAGAGTATATCAGTCTCTGCTTTGTCAATATCAAACATTGTTTCTCCCCTCTGTAGCCAACACAAAATGTATTATTTCACTGCAGCTAGAAACTGTTCAGTGTCAATTTATGTGATTACACGGCCTATTTGCTTGAATACTAAAATGTCGTTTGACTAATCAAAGAACTTGTGATATTCCTCATTACTTCAGGAAAATGGATTGCTCTCCTAGTAATGTGTAAGTTAGAGAACATTTCAATCTCTTGATTTTACCGAGCAGTAGACTGTAGTATGTGGGGGAGGTCATACCAAGGATCATTTTTAGAATTTTAAGACCCCATTGAAAAACATATACAGTGTATAAAACAATTATTTGATGAACGTTTTTTTGTTGTCTTACTGCTATTAGCCAATACAACAAACACATTGAATAACATTCACTACATGGAACAACAGAATGTCCCCAAATAAAAATGTAAAGGAAGTTTGTTCTGAAGTGTCTGACCTATATCTGAGAAATATAAGAACATGTGTCCATATACAGTGCATTCAGAAAGTATTCAGACCCCTTGACTTATTCCACATTTTGTTACGTTACAGCCTTATTCTAAAATGGATTAAATCGTTTTTCCCCCTCATCAATATACACACAATACCCCATAATGACAAAGCAAAAACAGGTTTTTACAGATTTTATCAAATGTACAACAAAAAAACATGAAATATCACATTTACATAACTATTCAGACCCTTTACCCAGCACTTTGTTGAAGCACCTTTGGCAGCGATTACAGCCTCGAGTCTTCTTGGGTATGATGCTACATGTTTGGCACACCTGTATTTCTCCCATTCTGAGTTTCTCCCATTCTTCTCTGCAGATCCTCTCAAGCTCTGTCAGGTTGGATGGGGAGCGTCACTGCACAGCTATTTTCAGGTCTCTCCAGAGAAGTTTGATCGGGTTCAAGTGAGGGCTCTGGCTGGGCCACTCAAGGACATTCAGAGACTTGTCACGAAGCCACTCCTGTATTGTCTTGACCTTGGGCTTAGAGTGATTATCCTGTTGGACGGTGAACCTTCGCCCCAGTCTGAGATCCTGAGCACTCTGGAGCAGGTTTTCATCAAGGGTCTCTCTGTACTTGGCTCCGTTCATCTTTCCCTCGATCCTGACTAGTCTCCCAATATGATGCTGCCACCACCATGCTTCACCATAGGGATGTTGCCAGGTTTCCTCCAGATGTGATGCTTGGCATTCAGGCCAAAGAATTCAATCTTGGCTTCATCAGACCAGAATATCTTGTTTCTCATGGTCTGAGAGTCTTTTAGGGGCCTTTTGACAAACTCCAAGTGGGCTGTCATGTGCCTTTTACTCAGGAGTGGCTTCCGTCTGGCCACTCTATCATAAAGGCCTGATTGGTAGTGTGCTGCAGAGATGGTTGTCCTTCTGGAAGGTTCATCCATCTCCACAGAGGAACTCTGGAGCTCTGTAAGAGTGACTATTGGGATCTCGGGCACCTCCCTAATCTCTTGGTCAACAAAGAAGTTTTTTGGTCCCCTTCCCCAGATATGAGTCTCAAATCAAAGGGTCTGAATACTTATGTAAATAAGTTATTTCTAAAAACCTGTTTTCGCTTTGTCATTATGGGGTATTGTGTGTAGATTGATGAGGAAAATGTTTACTTAATCTATTTTAGAATAAGGATGTAATTTAACAAAATGTGCAAAAAGTCAAGGGGTCCGAATACTTTCCGAAAGCACTGTATTCAATTCGTTTGTGAGAGTCTCACCTCTCACCTGTTCAGACGCTACAGAAGATTTTTTGAGAAGACAGTTTTTCGGGATGTCTCGTGGTCTGACAAACACCACTCTAGCTCTGTCACCTTTCACCGCAGATGCGGAAGTATGACATAGGTGGATGCAATGGATTGAGACGCATCAACAACAACAAAAATTAACTCTAGCTTAAACTAACAGATTTTTATGATAATTATTTTATTCTGCTAATTAGATTTAATCAGGGGCTCGGAAATCAACCTTGGGGGGTTAAGGCTATCAATACAATCATCGCTCATGATTTTACACTTTTTTATGAACAGATACAGAGGAATTACATAAGACATTCAGCAAACTGGTATTTATCAGTTCAAAGGGGAAAGATAACCAACATTCTTCTTTATCACCTTTAAGATGCAGAGCATGTCTGAGAGAGCACTATTTAAATCAAATAAACAAACAATGTAAACACCTTTAAGCTAACACTGCTTTGAGGCTGCTTAGGCCTCTGCAGAAGATCCTCATTCTCATAACTAATAGAGTTTGATATCCCTGTGTGTATCATCTCCCCCCTCACTTTCCTATCAGCACCCTCACCAACACAGGAGTGGGCTGCAGCTTTAATTAAACGCTGTTAATGATGAGAGTGTACGAGAGGAGGGAGGCACACGCATTATACTTGAAACAGATGCTCTTACCAAGCTCCACCAGCTATCCCTACAGTAGTACCACACACAACATACACTCACTCACTCAAACCTACTCTCTCACTCTGAGAATACTCAGCCACCCATAGTATAACAACACATTCTGAGAATACTCAGCCACCCATAGTATAACAACACATTCTGAGAATACTTCAGCCACCCATAGTATAACAACACATTCTGAGATAACTCAGCCACCCATAGTATAAACAACACATTATGAGAATACTCAGCCACCCATAGTATAACAACACATTCTGAGAATACTCAGCCACCCATATATAACAACACATTCTGAGATACTCAGCCACCCATAGTATAACAACACATTCTGAGAATACTCAGCCACCCATAGTATAAACACATTCTGAGAATACTCAGCCACCCATAGTATAACAAACACACTCTGAGAGATACTCAGCCACCCATAGTATAACAACACATTCTGAGAATAGACTCTGTTACAGTAGCTCTAGTACCAAACACAAGACACACTCTGAGAAAGTGAGAATCCACTCAGCCACCACTAGTGCACAACAACAATGACTGTCTCACATGCAAATTGTCGGTTACATATTTATACAACACACATGTTTCTTATTCTTAACCTAACTTTTTAGTATCAGGGCAGCAGCTTTAGTACTCTTAGTAAGCCTTGTATTTCTCACATCAATAAATTCTCTGTGTTGGTGTCTGAGCATTCATTTACGGCTAATTTTGTCAACAGGGCCCAAGGCCTGTACTAGCGCCCTGACATCAATCTAATTGACCAAAGGGGAACGGTCAGTTGCATATAGTCCAATTTCGATACATTATTTATTTTGAGGCAATATAAAGTGATGCGTATTAATAAACAGTGCTGAGGCAGAGGTGTTAATCATGTCAACCCTAGTCAGAGACAGAGAGAACAGGGTAGAATGGTCATACTTATAAGAACACCCATTTGTTTGCACGTTCTATCATAGCTATAGCTACAACGTATGACTGTGTTATGTGTGTCAGAATGCTGAACATGATTGTAAGCACGTAGAAACGTGTATGACCCGAGTTAAACATTCAGTGGACACAGAGCAAAGAGCGAGCATAATCACAGATGCTTTTTGCTGTTCTAAAAAGATAACATTGCTATGTCCTTGGATACGGTAGACTGTGTCTCATTTTCAGCTCAGTAAGTGTTGCAAGTACTCCCACATCTAGTTTATGGAAGTGCTAGACACAGTATCCACTGAGCGAGCCGGTGGCTGTGTTTACTCCCCTCTGTCCTTCCTCCATTGATTTCTGCTCATCAAAGAAAGATACAAATTGGGCTTTGTTGCACCTCTAAGGAGACTTTATGGATCTGTATGAATGCCACCAGTCTTAGGTCAAGACTTGTCCGCTGGAGCTTGTCTCTCTGGTTTAAAGACCAAGGTGTTCGTGAGAAAAGATGGGGTCATTGCAGGTGTACAGGTGTGCATGCACACGTGTGTTTGCACGGCAATGTGCATGTGCCTAGGTGGATGCGCTGCCTCCTATGAGATCAATGTTGCACTCTTATTGGTATGTGAGGCAAGTGCAGTGCAGTGTCACCCAGGCTGGGGATATTTTTGTGATTCTTTGGCAGGCCTGGGGCCTTCTCTAGCGGAATCATGAATCATTTCTCTTTAAAGACTTTACAGTTATTATTCAGGCAGTTCTATATACACACACACAACACACACACACACACACAACGCACAAACAAACACACACAACACACACACACACAGAGAAATGTGCACTCACAAACAAACATAAATAAGTTTTTAATTCACAAACTTCACTGATATAAACATTGGACCGACTCAACCTTCTGTTCTAGTCTACCACTGCCATCACTGTCCTGTTTCTCTGCTGGTACAGACAGAGAGAGAGCTCCCCTAACACACAGCAGAGTCACTGTGAGAGAAAGACTTCCTGGTGACAGTTAGCAGTCAGGGGGAAATCTCCAGTGATCTTTCCTGTCCCTAATGGTGTTCTCAAAAGGCTCGTGCAGTAACAACGCTCAATTCTATGTTGACATCAGTGGGACAGCTTTGATAAATATGGTGGACCTGAGCACATTAGGAAAGCATAAAAATATACATACATTAAGTTTCCATTTTGTTGCAGATGTCAGTGTGTTTCTCCAGTAAGCGGAAGACTAATTACCCGACTGCGGAGGATGATACTGAATTTTAGAGTAGGAAAAAGATCTAGGGATGGCTTCAGTCAATATATGTCTCCATATTTACCATATGTGGATGGATTGCATAGTAAAAGCAGTCATCTCTCTTTAGCCCTGCTTTCTAAAGTGAGAAGGTCTAACATAATAACTACATCTAATGCTATTTAGTCCTACACAGAAGCAACATGTCACCTTTGAGATGCAACTGCAACATATTCACAGAGTTTCTATCCCATCTCTGTCTATCCCATTTCTTCTAAAGTGCTAGCTGTTATGTCTCAAGTTCAGACATGGAGATGTGTGTCTGTGGCTGTGAAGGTGCAGAAAGAGTGTCACTCAGGCTAATGCCAGTAGACAGACCTATGTGTGTCTCTTTGCCACTTCTTGTGTACCAGAGCGTCCAGACATCGGCAGCTGTCCACTTTGGTTTATATCACTGGAGCTTGGACGGGACCTGACACTTCCCATCCCTGACACAGAATGCACTAGTTAGTACCTCGGACTGCTCGCCATCACTACAGAAAGGATGCATTTTTAATGCCAGCATTACCGGATGGTCCTGAGGTGTTTACATCCAGCCATGACTCGGTTCACTGCAGTAGAACTAATGAGTGACGTAGCGTACACTCAATGACTAATCGAACACATCCCATAGAGGCCACTGAGGCCGTACTCAATGTCCTCACAGCTTTAGCCAAAGACTTTGGAAACAAAATAAGCTAAAGGAAAAGGTGACCCAAGGCTCATCTAATCTAAATGAGGGACCATGTCTATGGCACTTAATATTCTGCAGTCAAAGCCACTCAAAGTCATTCCAATCCTCAGAGGAAAAAAGGATAGCAAATTGAAAATAATTGTAGTGATTATGAAAACAGCTGTAATGTTTTAAAAATGTAGGTCATGGGCATATATCATCACTCTCCAACATTATCAATTGCTCTCCACACTATCCTTATTAACTTTACATGTTTAATTAAGATCATATATTGTTTTGCCATGGACTCTGAACATAAACACTCTCTGAGGAAATATTCTGTAGAGGATCTGTAATGAACTGTTGTCTCTTCTAAAAACCATTTAAACAAATGGTTAAAACTGTTTTCATTGATTCCTTTACTTGTTTTACAAAGGGCACGCTTTTCTCATCTCTCCTTTGGATGATCAATAGGTCTATTTGACCAGCTAAATGATCTGCCAAGGTCAAATTAAATATAAAAACAAGTATGTGTTTATAAACTGCCTGGTAGAAGCAGCTAGGCTATAGTGTAGACAGAGCCTTCAGAAAGTATTCATACCCTTTGACTTATTCCACATTTTGATGTGTTATAGACTGAATTCAAAATTCATTCATTATACATTTTTCCATCCATCCACATTATGTGTATACCCCATAATGACAAAGCGAAAAAGTTGTTTTTATTTATTTAAAACATTTATTGAAAATGAAATACAGAAATATCTAATTTACATAAGTATTTACACACCTGAGTCAATACTTTATATAAGGCCCTTTGGCAGTGATTACAGCTTTCTGGGTAAGTCTCTAAGACCTTTGCACACCTGGATTGTGCAACATTTGCCCATTTATTCTTTTCATAATTCTTCAAGCTCTATCAAATTGGCTGTTGATCATTGCTAGACAACCATTGTCAGGTCTTGCCATAGATTTTCAAGTAGATTTAAGTAGATTCAAGTAGACTTAAAACTGTAACTCGGCCCCTCAGGAACATTCACTGTCTTCTTGGTAAGCAACTTGCCCTTTTATTTTAGGTTATTGTCCTGCTGAAACATGAATTTATCTCCCAGTGTCTGGTGGAAAGCATTTCCTCTGGGATTTTGCCTGTGCTTAGCTCTATTCCAATTGGTGTTTATCCTGAAAAGCTCCCCAACCTTTACCAATTACAAGCATACCCATGGCAGCTTCATTAAATAGTACCCGCAAAAAAAACAGTCTCAACGTCAACAGTAAAGAGGCGACTCCGGGATGCTGGCCTTCTAGCCAGAGTTCCTCTGTCCAGTGTCTGTGTTCTTTTGCCCACCTTAATCTTTTCTTTTTATTTCTGATCAATTTGATGTTATTTTAATGGAGAATTTTTTTATTTTCTTTCAAAAACAAGGACATTTCTATGTGACCCCAAACTTTTGAACGGTAGTGTGTATATATATATATATATATTTAATCAATTTTAAATTCAGGCTGTAAGACAGCAAAATGTGGAAAAAGTCAAGGGGTGTGTCTACTTTTTGGAGGCACTGTATATACACTAGCCTTTACAGATACTAGATCTATGGCTGTTTTCAGCTCAGCAATATCTGAATATTACGAATGCAGTATATGTATAGCATTTAGTATACTTCTGTGTACAAACTAAACTGCTAGGAGAAGGCCATTAAGATTCCTAGTGCTCCTATGATCAGAAATAGAGGTTAAATCAAGGTTCACAACATTTTCCAGACAAAGGCCTTGGGAACCCAGTGTGGGAATGGTGCAGCTAGCCCTGCTCTCCCCAAGGATAAAGTGTTTCATGTCCATCCCCAGGCCAGTCCAGGTTGCTGCTGTATTTGGCACCTGGGAGACCTGTCTGTCTCTCTGTATGACTTGGCTGGCAGCCTGCAGGTGCTCTCAGAGCCAGGTGTTGTTTTAATTATCTCAGAGCATAAGTGACCTTTACATCAGAGCTCTGGCTGCCGAGAGCCCAGCCTCCTAGGAGCTGTCTGTCTGGTCCCTCTCTTCTCTCACATTCCCCCAGTGAAGGGCAAAACTGAGACACATCAACAGCAACCATTTCACAACTGCCAGAAAAACCTTCTGTTTTCTAGAACTTTCTGTCTCCCTGGTTTTAGGAGTGTTTGCTGAGTTTCTTAGTCAGTCTCCCCAAATAGTGACCTCTATGCTTTTTATGCTGAGAGAACCTTATGTATTCTACTTCATCAGGTGGACACATCCATCAATTTAGTCTAAAACGCTTTTCTGAGTGGTTTCTCTCAGCCACCAGAATCAGGCCAATTGTCTGTATGGAAATATACTCAAACAACTCAAGGCTGCATTCGTTGTTTATGTATAATGAGCACTTGAAGCACACATCCCCTTCTCAGTAGATGTTGTATGGTTGAGTAGAGAGAGAGGGAGAGGACACCCACAGTATAGGGGTGGGGTACTGTCGTGTCTTTGGCTATGCCGGATTAAGTGATATGACATGCTATTCTCTAAAATCCTTTCTCTGTAATTAATATTACCTGATCGAGCTAATCATGTAAATGTAATTAACTAGAAAGTCGGGGCACCACAAAATAATATTTATAGAGCTGTTATCTTCCGAATAAACTCTTAAAGACCTAGTAATATTTTACATCAATAGCAGTCAATATTAATCTTATTTCACCTTATTTCAGTCTCATCTGAAAGTTGTAAATTCTTGATTATCTGCACGAACCCAGTCTTCACTATGAGTCATCCATACATCAATTGTCTTAAATCATGTATTTACTAACTAAGTAATTCACAGAAATGCATAAACAAACAGTAGATAGTTACAAGGAAATGATAACGGAGTTTCCCTAGTGGGATAAACCTGCATTGCAGCTTGGTGTACAAAAGGGAAGTGGGTGTCGACTGAGACAACTGAGCTAAGACAACACACAGTTAATAATTATAAAAATTGAAATGATAATCCTGCACATGAACGCTCACTCATTCGGGAACAATTGCAATCAATATATATATATTTACGCTCAGTGTGTCGCCGGGATCTCTGTTGAAAAGTTTGTTTCTGTTGGAGAATCTCTCCGCCCTCTCTCTCTCTCTGTCGTGGTTAGAAGGGATAGTTCAGAGTGACATTCATTCATGTCGTTATAGAATAGATGTTTTGGCGGTTGTCGGTCTTCGCGTTCAATGATACCGAATTCCTAGCTGCAGACTAGTAATTAATATCAAAGACTTGTTCGTATTCTGTCGGTATCGATAGTCTAAGAGTTTAACCATGTGGGATGGTTAAAAGATTCAGCAATCATCTCAAACCTTGGCCCTCTCGTTATCGAGGTAAGCTGGTCTGCAGCCTTTGTCCTCACGTAATTGAGAGAAACATGGTCTGGTGATAGAAAACCTGGGTGGGGGTTTTATTCGGAAGAGCAGAAAAGGGCCTGTCCCAGGATGCCCGACCATAACTGTGCTCATGGGCGGTCCTCTGATTTAGTTAACTTCTTTGGGGTAGGGGGCAGTATTTTCACGTCCGGATGAAAAGCATGCCCAGAGTAAACGGCCTGCTACAAAGCCATAAAAGCTAGAATATGCATATTATTATGTCTGTGAGTATAACAGAACTCATATGGCAGGCAAAAACCTGAGAAAGAATCCAACCAGGAAGTGGGAAATCTGAGGTTGGTCGATTTTCAACTCAGCTCCTATTGAAGATAGTGGGATATTGGTAATGTTGCACTTCCTAAGGCTTCCACTAGATGTCAACAGTCTTTAGAACCTTGTCTGATGCTTCTACTGTGAAGTGGTGCCGAAGGAGAGGGGAATGAGTAAGGTCTGCCATGAGCTGACCATGCTCTGACCATGCGGGTTAATGTGAGAGCGAGCTCTGTTCCATCGCACTTCTGAAGACAATGGAATTCTCCGGTTGGAACATTATTGAAGAATTATGTTCAAAACATCCTAAAGATTGATTCAATACTTTGTTTGTCATGTTTTTACGGACTGTAATATAACTTTTTTAACTTTTCGTCCGTACTTTCCGCTGGACTTGCCCGCGCGTCGTGAGTTTGGAAAGTGTACTGAACGCTAGAACAACAAGGAGGAATTTGGACATAAATCATGGACATTATCGAACAAAACAAACATTTATTGTGGAACTGGGATTCCTGGGAGTGCATTCTGATGAAGATCATCAAAGGTAAGTGAATGTTTATAATGTTATTTCTGACTTCTGTTGACTGCAAAATATGGCGGATATATTTGTGTCTTGATTGGGCTCTGAGCGCCGACTCAGATTATTGCATGGTTTGCTTTTTTGAAATCTGACACCGCGGTTGCATTAAGGAGAAGTACATCTAAAATTCCATGCATAACAGTTGTATCTTTTAGCAATGTTTATTATGAGTATTCCTGTAAATTGATGTGGCTCTCTGCAAAATCAAAGGATGTTTTGGAACTTCTGAACGTAACGCGCCAATGTAAACTCAGATTTCTGGATATGAATATGAACTTTACCGAACAAAACATACATGTATTGTGTAACATGAAGTCCTATGAGTGTCATCTGATGAAGATCATCAAAGGTTAGTGATTAATTTGATCTATATTTCTGCTTTTTGTGAATCCTCTCTTTGGCTGGAAAAATGGCTGAGTTATTCTGTGAATAGGCACTCACCTAACATAATCGTTTGGTTTGCTTTCGTCGTAAAGCCTTTTTGAAATCAGACACTGTGGCTGGATTTACAACAAGTGTATCTTTAAAATGGTGTAAAATACATGTATGTTTGAGGAATTTTTATTATGGGATTTCTGTTGTTTTGAATTTGGCGCCCTGCAGTTTCACTGGCTGTTGAAGAGGTGGGACGCTACCGTCTCACGTACCCTAGAGAGGTTAAACTACAAAGGGAATTGGAGTTTCCTTCATTAAACAGTCCAAAATCACATTACACAATTTCACAAACAGTATCATCCACACTCATTCATCTTATACAACAATTAGATGTAAGWCTYATATCTGAGGCTATTGTATAAACAGCGTTATGGTAATGTKGSCRTATTGTCTCTCATGAGTTTCACAAAATTGTACCAAACGGACCAGTTCGTAGCTGGATTCTTCACCAATCTTTTATACCTTCTCCAGAACATAAATGTTGTTTGGACCTCAAGTTCTGTGAGGTGGAAGAAATTCCTTTCTTCCCTCTGAAAACTCCCTCTCTCTCTATACTGTGGCCATGAGGAGATAATCTCCTCCAGGAATTTACGACCTGAGGTCACAGCAGCCTGAGTGTAGGAGACAGAGAGAGGGGAATGGTGCTCGCTGAACCCAAAGAGGGCAACGTCATGACAGTACACAACATATAAAGACATGCCTGCCTCATGTCACTAGTTGTAGTTCTTTTCCTTAGTATGAGTGCACTCCATTGTAAAGCGAACTTGAATGTGGTAATGTTGCTATGGCAACATTAAGTGTCTTCGAGTTCCTGAAGTTGCCCGAAAGCACAACCTGTGAGATGTCCACTTATTTTAAGATCTGAAATACACCCCTCGATTTTTAATAATATGACTTAATGACCTTAATGAGATACTGTAAGTAGTCTTACCTTATCGTAGCAATGTTTTTAAAGAGGGGTCATTAAACATGGAACTACCCAAAGCCTTCATCAGAGTTCCTTACTTGTACTTTAGTTCCTGGCATACATATGGGACACACACACACACACACACACACACATATATACACACACACACACATACACACAGTTTGTTGTTTTGAAATGTTGTCCTCCAGAGTTTTCTATTCATCCAACTCCTCTGTCGTGTAATGACATGGTCACATTGCCTATTTGTTCTATGATTCTATCACAACATCAGAGATGCATCGACGGCAACCTTATTCTATCCAGAGAGGGGGAAAATCCATACCTAGACGATATCAGATGTCCTCCTATCAGTCATCTAAGGACACCCCAACAAATAAGCTACAATGGAAGGTGAGGCCGAGGTGAGTGTGTTGGGGGGGACAGTTCCACTTGGAAGGAGAGAGAGAAAGAAAGAGAAATCATAAATAAATCCAATTGAAAACCACTATTTTTTTGTATTCAGAGGAGTGCTTCAGACGACTCAGCAGTCCCAAATGTAGCTCTGTCACAATAATACACCCCTTCCTTTCAATCAAATTAATTTGGCTCTGTTTTACCCAGTAATTGTGTTATTCATTGCATTACGTGAAATGTGCTTTGATGTTTTGTAATAAAAATATATATATCCTCAGTGAGGTTTTATTGAGTTCCAGCTGCCAAGTTGCCCTGTTCTTTATGTATTTCCCAACACCTTGGCACTGACACTATTGGGAGACAATCAGAGCTTTCTTCAATTCAGTTATAGCATTATTGCTCTTAAAATGAGTTGACATTTTAACACAAGATTTCAACTCCAACCTCCATAGACACATCCTAAAGACTGTGTTCTGTACTTATTATTCACACTGTTGCCACGAGGCCAACATTACCAACGACAAGCCTTCTGTTCAAACCGTACTGCATTAAAATGATACAGTATATCAAGTATAAGGGGAGGATGGCTTTGTTCAACAATAAGGTAATGCCTTCTTTTTCCCTTTCCCCAATGTTCTCTCACATACACACACAACTACTGAACTGAAGTGCTGAGGTCAGGAATTTACTCAAATCAGACTGGCTCTCTAAATAAAGCCAGGCCCAAGACTGGCTGTGATAACATGACAAAGTAAATAGGCTGGAAATATGGTAAGAGTTAGGTCTGCAGAACAGAGTACAGCATGTGCTACAGTCCTGTTAACTACAGCCTCATTAATTTAGGAACTGTGAATTGTAGGCATGGGCTGAATACAGACAATGTTCTGGTAAGTGTCTAACTTTTAGGGCTTTATCTTTAGCATTCATAATTTATATCAGTTATAACTACTTTCCTGTTTTAGTCCAAGGATGCAAAATAGAAGTAGATCTTCTGAGCCACCTGTACTATCCTGAATATATTTGCTTGGATGCCTGGATGACGGTTGTTTGACTGGCAGTCCCTGAGAGAAATTGTTTCCAGAAATGTGTTATCTTCTTTCATAAGAGGTTCTTTTGCAGTCATACTTGACTTTGAAATTCATTTAAACCATCAATTTGAATGTCAAGCCAATAGGAGCTTGCGCCATTGCCAAAGTCTTTCACCTCCTAAGTTGGACAGTTTACTGACTGTTTGTGAACATGGTGTTTACAGCACTTTGCTCCTTATGAAGTGTAAATTGAAGCAGCTGTTGCGATCCCAGAGGTAATAAAGAACTCTTGATTTGACGCCTTTTGACTCCGCTGTGAGTGCTTTCACACTTCAAGCATTAGGATGGGTGTTTTGCAAAGAGCTCATGTTTTTGCTTTTTTATCAGAAATGGCATGCGTGTGTGATGCAAAAAATAACAACTATTGAGCCGATGAATAGCACAAATTAATTGACATAGCAGGTCTTTTAGAGGCTCCACTTCCACAGCAATGGGTTCTGGGAAAGGAAAAAATGATTAAGCCCAGGGCTTCTTATTAGCCGAACCAATCAGGTTCGATGGGTAATTCCTGTCCTGAAGTACTCTCACTAGAAACTCTGACTTCTCAGACATAGAATCACTGAGTGTTCCAGGAACTGAAAGTTCCATTGTGGAATTGCTTACGTCTCATTAAACCATTGATTTACTGAGTAAACTGACATATTCACTATTCTGGAAGTTGATTTCCCCTTGGGTCAATAGTGTGAGAGAATGAGCTGGGTCTTCTAACACACACCTCCTCCTCTCACACCATCTCTTCCACAGTCACCATAGTGTGTCAAATGTATTATAGAATTTTTTTATTTAACCTTTATTTAACTAGGCAAGTCAGTTAAGAACAAATTCTTATTTACAATGACGGCCTACCCCGAACAAACCCGGACGACGCTGGGACAATTGTGCGCCTCCCCATGGGACTCCCAATCACAGCCGGATGTGATACAGCCTGGATTCGATACCCGGGACCCCCAGTCCTCTTGCACTGAGATGCAGTGCCTTAGACCGCTGTGCCACTCGGGAGCCCAAAATGTAACACCGAATGAGACCAAGACACTGAGCCTGTCCCATTTGCAGGCAAACATCCGCCAAGTTCTCCCATATTTGTGATTTAGGCACCCTGCCCATGGGGATCGTCTGCGTCACACCAGACCCCCCAGTCCTCAATTAACAGGAAATAGACCCATAGAACTACCAGGGTAGGTTCTTCCTTTCAGGAAATGCCTAACATCACAAGGCATGACTGTCTTGAATAGGCCAAATACACTACAAGCTCGTCAAACATCTCATTCCAAAATCCTAACTAGGCAAGTCAGTTAAGAACACATTCTGATTTTCAATGACAGCATAGGAACAGTGGGTTAACTGCCTTGTTCAAGGGCAGAGCGACAGATTTTTACCTTGTCAGCTCTGGGATTCGACCTTGCAATATTTCAGGTACTAGTCCAACGCTCTAACCACTAGGCTACCTATAACAGCCTCCACTCTAATGGGAAGGCTTTCAACTAGATGTTTGAACATTGCTGCGAGGACTTGCTTCCACTCAGCCGCAAGAGCATTAGTGAGGTCGGGCACTGATGTTGGGCGATTAGGCCTGGCTCGCAGTCGGAGTTCCAATTTATCCCAAAGGTGTTCAACCGTGTTTCAGCACTTGCCAGTCCCATTCTGTGAGCTTGTCTGGCCTACCACTTTGCGGCTGAGCCGTTGTTGGTCCTAGATGTTTCCACTTCACAATAACAGCACTTACAGTTGACCGGGTCAGCACTAGCAGGGCAGAAATATGACGAACTGATTTGTTGGAAAGGTGGCATCCTATAACGGTGCCACTTTGAAAGTCACTGAGCTCTTCAGTACAGGCAATTCTACAGCCAATGTTTGTCTATGGAATTTTCATGGCTGTGTGCTAAAATTGTATACACCTGTCATTAACTGGTGTGGCTGAAATAGCCGAATCCAATCCTTTGAAGGGGTGTCTACATACTTTAGTAGTGTATGTTACACAGGGAACCAGTTCCAGGAACTCTCAGTGATTCTAGGTCTGAGAGGTCATAGATATTTGTCTAATGCATTGCGCAATATACATAGAGATTGTAAAAAAACTGAGATAACATTAATGAGGTGGGTCAATTCCAGTAAACATTAGGGCCGGTTTCTCAGTCACAGATGAAGCCTAGTCTTGGATTGTGAAGCTATTTCAATGGAGAATCTCCATTGATAATGCTTTCTAGTCCTGGATTAGGCTTAATCTGTGTCTGGGAAACCACCCGTACAATTTGTATTGTCTTTGTACAAGAGTTGAATATTGATGCTAATTATATAACAAGAGGTATGAAATCAATAACAACTTTAAATGGAATGGATAAAGATGCTAAAACATAGTGGAATGAAAAATGTTATTACAGTGGATAACATGAAAGCTAACAACTGTCCCTGAGACCATCTGTTGTCTGTGTGATTAATCATCCCATCGTGATAGATCTCAGAGGGCTGTCAAAGTTAAAGGGATCTTAGGGGGAGTGCAAAGTTATATTTATCAGTGCTGCTGACACCTTGTGGGTTTAATAAAGATTTCCTTCCCTTTTTAAATCTCTCTTTCAGGGGTTCATTCTCCCCTCTGTCTCATAATTAAGTCAGTATATGAGCCGTAAAGACGGAACTCTCCGGAAATAAACCCTGGAATTCAACACCATCTGCTCCTCCAGTCTTCTTCTTCACTGCATCCTCCCAACTCTTTCTCTCCACTGCTTACTGCTTTCACACTGCCTCTTCCTCACACAAACATGCATACAGTACACACACATGTTCACCACACTCACAAGCACGGATGACTCATGGATGCACAGTTTGCACACACCCCTGCAGCCTTGAACAATGAGGGATGCTCAGCCAATGGACTGCCCTCATTAGTATTATGAGCCACTAACACTCACCCATCTCTCTCACTGTCTCTCTCGCTATTCCCGTCTTTCTCTTTATTCCCTCTCTTTCTCTCTGCACACAGCCAGGCAGCTACAATGGACCAGAAAGGAAAAGCAAGGTGTGAATGAATGGGCTGTCTCATGCGTAATTGGGAGCATTAATTGATTAATGACTTTGTGCATGCAAGTGTTAGAATTAGTGGTTCCCACTGAAGGGGAGGACTCAGTGTAATCATCTGAATTTGCTCTCATTCATGTCTCTTTAAAAGGGCCGCTGTTGTCAGGGCAGTGTGAACACACATTGTTAAATGTGATGCTCATTCCAATCAGAGTTCTCATCAAAAACAAATGTACCCACTTGTTTCATAAAAACCCAATTCAACTTAATGTAAGATTAATATGCACTTTTCTGTAGTTGTATGTGTTAGTTTGAAACTCAGACCCCTTGAGGAGTTTAATGGATGATGAAATGGGTTGAGTGGGAGTTCCTGTAGTAGGTTATAATATCCTAGACTCCGTTGTGACAAGAGGGATCCAGTGGATGAAACACAACAGAATAACCCTGGGCAGTTCAGTTCAGTGTGATGGCAATGACACAGAGTAGTGCAGAGAAGTTCCTCCCCAGGCTCCTGCTTTCAGGGAAACAGCTCACGTCGACCATGCCCTAGTGACCTATATCAATATCTGTGGGTTGACGGCCGTGTAAGCCTGCTCGATCTCTCAGCGTCTCCAATTCAATCCCTCACCTTTATTCCTCTCCCCGTTCTTCATCTGCTGTCTGAGCAGTGCCATTAATTACCCTGCAGCTGGGCCCAAACAACAGCAACAACAAGCGGCTCCCTCCTCAGATAAAAGACTAATGGAAATGGATGACCACTGGCTGGCGCCTCCTGCTTTACTGGGACTTGGCTGCAAGGCTTGACAGAAGTTTGGTGTTTTCTCATACATCTACTGCAAAATACTGTTCTTACATCGCAAATGTGCATCCTGACTGGCTAGTTACACTCCTGGGTTGAGAGGCAAAGTGCATCGCTTGTGTGTAGTTTTACCCAAGACTGCACCAGGGCGACAGAGTAGGGAGAAAAATAATCAAAATGAAGTTACAGAACAAAACAATGACTGCAGTGCCAGTGAGTGAGTGCACTCTCTATCTTGCCACTTCAGGCCAAGGAGAACTTGCAGTCTGACGCTTTGCCCTCTGTGAACAATGCTACTATAAGTTGAGAAATGTTCTGAGAATTGTGACACTGACTCATTCTACACAATACGCTCACATTTTTAAAAACCAGTCCCTTTGTAATCTATGTGCTATCAGTTGAGAAATGGACAATAAAACACACAGTCAGTTTGTAGGTGCAGGGTTGCGTGAGACAGCTTCTATGAGTGATGCTAGCTCCTGTAGGTCCTCTTCCTACTCCTGGGGCTGCTGGGTACTGTTACAGTAAACACTTCCTTTGGAACAGTTTGTTTGTTTCATCAGTTGAGATGAAAATGGCCTGCGGACCTATCTTTACCTTTAAGTCTTTCTGAGAAGGAAAGAGGAGGAACAGGTGTTTGTAGAGTGAGTCAGTCACAGATTCTCCAAGAGAAGTGGGCAACACATTTTATTTGTACACTGAGTGTACAAAACATTTATCTACACTGATTGAGTGACATCAATAAGGAATCATAGCTTTCACCTGGATTCACCTGGTCAGTCTATGTAATGGTTCCTAATATTTTGTACACTCAGTATTCTTAGTCAAACCACCCACAGCAAAACAGAGTACCGCATTTAAATTCCACTCAAAAAGCATGTGAGCACTGATTAGATTGACCTAATGTACTGAATGGTAATTAGGTAAATGAATAGGCTACGTTACTGTTACTCCTCCCACATACAGCATTCTTAATGTAATCATTTAGTCGTTTTTCCCCCTCTCTGCTATGAATATATCAGCATAACAGCCTTTGTTTATGATAAGCATGGTAGTGAATGGTAATGAGACATAACTATTGTGTAGTACTGTGGTCTCTACAGACATGCCCCTCTCAGATACTTGCTGTTCCAGCTCTGCATTCCACAAGACAAGCACTCTGACCAGGGCCGAAGTCCACACATATCAATTCTAGGTGATCAGACTCCCCTACTTGATAGGCATGAACCACATCGTATGTAATCCTCAGATTACAAACAGCATGTTCCCTCTGCAGGACATTGGTATTTTATGTGTAATTGAGGGCCTTTGATATGTATTCTATATTTTAGCATTCCTAGTTCTTTCTAATTGTGCTAAATGAGTCCTACATCGTTTGATTGTGTGGCTGTGTTTCTGTCTGTTCTCTACACTGGCGGGAGAAGAGTGGTTCACTGTTAGTGAAGATTAGGGCCAGGAGGTTCTCTAGTCAGGTCACGTGGTCAGGAAAAGCTCTTGGCCCTAGTTACGGTATCCTTTTGTTACTGATGTTGAGGACATTTCCTATCGTTCATTTAATCCAAGGACATTTTGATTTGCAACTGACAGTGATCCATGCTCGGGTGATGATTTTGTGTTGAGCTATGATAAACCGACCACACTTTCACATGTAAGCTCTGTCAATGTGGCTTAGCCCTATCACCGCCCAGATTACTCCACAGCCCTGCATCTACCAACTAACAGACATTCATTATAAACTGATTAAAGAAAATGTGCCCTTTCACAACTTTTAAATGCATGAATTCCTTTGAGATACTGTTGTAGCACCCGTCTATATCATGTTGACACTATCTGCCTTACCAAGATTGTATTTACAAAAAGCAGTGTGTGAAGTGACGTTCTTATATTTACAAAGACTTTTTGTGATATTGAAAGAAAACTTGAGGATACAGAGCCTCATCTCCAAGACCTGACAGATCAATAGATTCACAGTGGCAGAACACTGCAGACTGTCTCTGTGTCTCTGAGAAGATTCACTCTGAGGTGGCTCAGGGGGAATAGAGAAATATAGCTTTTATCAAAACGCGTAATTAACTATACAGACTTTTTGCCTTTTTTTTTACAAATATTCGTTCTTGTTCTTATTTCCAATGGAATAAGTCTAAATTAATTTGGTGCCTGGTTTCTCTGACGAAATATATGCTAATAGCACAGTTGTTAACAATAAAATATTGAAGAACTTTGCCTAGGATAACACAATACAGCTGAACAGCACAGGAATTTAAACTGTGGTACATTTCTTCTGTAGTGTAGAAATACAATTTAAAAACATTTTTGTCTTGTCCAGCTTTAATTTACATGCTTTTATTTTGCAGCGAGTCTTCTGTCTGTCAAGTGCCAAGGGTGTTTTGACCCTAACATACTGTATTTTTTATTCTGAAGTACAGTATATGCAGACCATGCCATTCATGCGTTTCTCCAAAATACAAATCCTTTCACTTATTCAGCATTCTGTCAGGGAGAAATGCGTACCAGAATTAAATTTACTGCACTGCACAGGCTGCTG
Source organism: Salvelinus sp. IW2-2015 (assembly GCF_002910315.2). Classification (NCBI taxonomy): domain Eukaryota; kingdom Metazoa; phylum Chordata; class Actinopteri; order Salmoniformes; family Salmonidae; genus Salvelinus; species Salvelinus sp. IW2-2015. Next base: position 15,286,390 of record NC_036842.1, read on the forward strand.
AAAGCAAAGAATGCCGCCTGTCGTCTATAAATATGGATTTGATCCGCAAACTGCTATGAGAGCATTTGAAAATCTTACATTTTTCCCCTATCCTGGACACATATAAATCCTCATGTGTGTTTACTCACTGGATTTTGGCATATGAGAACACATAAGAGGCAGGTGTGAGCGATTAGCAAACCCCAAATTGTTGTCCCACAGTGGATCACACACGCCCACATGATGCAAGACATTACATTTCACTCTTTGCTCTTGCCAAAAATCCCCGCCGTATAATGGATAGGCCAATAGCCAAAACCCCATCGTCTCACTCACAGCTCACGCCCCCTCTCCAGTGTTGAGGTCCCAGCCAGCTTGGCAGACCACAGCAGATGGAACTGGAAGATTCCATGGACATGTTCCTGCTGAGCTCCTGAAAGCACCATGCATCACAAACAACAGGTCAGAGCACAATGAAGCAGTCTCAGAAAAAGGTTTCCACATACTACAACTATGGTGTATTGAAGGTCAAAGGGTCACTGTAGTTTATAGTGCTGGAGGGGTTGGATGGCCTAGTGAAGACGAAGAGGGTGTCAGTCTGATGCAGACAGGTCATTTCCCATCCATGCAGGGGGCCTGTGCTGCAGACTCAGCAGTCCTGTATTGAGTTGATGATGACAGCTATGGATGCACATCACCGGCTCCTCCACGAGGCCATTCCTCCTCATCAGCCTCTCAGAGGGAGAGTTCAGCTGAGTCAACACAACACTGATAAGACTGTGTGGCTTTACTCCTCTATACTCTACTGTGGAGACAGAGAGAGGGTCTATCCTACAGAGACCACCCCAATCCCTTCTCTCTCCTCTGTCTCGGTTTTATCTCCACTCTCTCCTCTGTCTCGGTTTTATCTCCCCTCCCTCATGAAAATGTATGTGGGACTGAAATGTTTTTCTGAATCTCTGCAGGTACTGTATGTGTATGGTGAAGGAAGACACTACACACTTATACAATATTGTCATTTTGGAGCTTACACAGTTATTTACTTCGCTTTCTAAAAGAGGATTGTGACATATTGTAAGTGACTGTTGTCTGCTTTAGTGAGATATACAGTATGTATTGTCAGTCAGGACAGCCATTGTAGAGTATGATTGCACTGGATTACATACAGAGAGAGGGGAACAAAAAGTGTGATTATCATCACAGTGGGCTTTGGTGTGTCTAAACCGTTTGTTTCCCCTATGCAGACACACAAATAATACAAGTCTGAACTGGCTTAGCCACCATAGAAAACCACAGAAGAAACAAGCATAAGAAAAGCCTCGAGCTGTTATTCAAAATACGTACTACAACACAGAGCCTTGATACATGATCTGTACACAGACAAATATTCAGGAGCCTTGTGTTTTTGGTTCCTCTACACACACCCTAGGGATTTCAAATATATTCCCCCAAAACAGTCAACTCTGGAACTTCTCTTTAGCTTTCTCCTTGGACCACTCAAATAGGGCAGATGTAATACATTTAATTAGATTACTTGTTTGCCTTTCATTATTGGATATTGCCCCATTTTATGAATGACCAGAAATGATAGAGATCTAACATGGCGAAGATTCAATTGTCGAAAAAAAAAGACAAATCAGTCCATAACCCAATATTAAATGGCTAAGGAGTCAAGAGAACTCTGGCTTGATGTGACATGTGATATGAATGAGAAGTTGATTAGCTGTCAGCGGCCGTGCATTGGGCTGCAGCTCCACGGTCCTAGATCCTGGATCAGATTAATGAGAGGAAATGGGCCAATCAGAGAGGATGCACAGCCTTTCATCTTTCAGAGCAGCTAGAGATAATTTCACTTGAACAGGACTGAGGCCTTTACTGAGCCAGGTGACTCCAGGAGAGGGATAGAAAACAGAAAACCTCCATATTTGATCCAGTCTTATTGGAGGACTGGAGTCCTAGAGCAGACTTTCACACTTTCAAACTGAGCGATGTTGGGCCAATATCGACTGGCCAGTCACGCACTCTGGGGAATCATGTTAAAGAGCTTTTTGACTAACAAGATCTATCAAAACCGTGTCACTCTAAGAGAGCTTTTCCTCTCCTCTATTCCCAGCAGTGGGTCTCTGTGGATGAGAACAGTCAAACGATTATCTCTCCACACTTGACTTATTGACAGGGTCCTAAAATCACAGGCCCTTTTCAAAGCCGTGCTAAACGATTGTGGATGAGGGGGAACCTGAGGTTAGTGACTCAAAGCTATTCAAGTCACAGTCAGAGAAAGGAGTAAAAGGTAGACATGGATAGAAACAGTGTGGAAGTGGAACATTTGAGTGAAGTAAGTAGAGACACAGGATGTGGAAAATAAGAGGACGGATAGAATCATAGACAGATATATATTGACATAGAGTACAGGCCTTATTCTGCCCCAATGTCCCTTTATAAAAGCTTAACAGAATATGGCTAAACAGCTTCAATAAATATCTGAGGTCTAAGCATATAGAAGAAGCTGAAAACTGCAGCAAATAAACCAACATTTCTTGGACATCAAATAAATGGATACCAGGAGGTATTAGTGCTGACTTTACACCAAGAGCACATATCATATTAATGGAATATGTAAACAGGTGGCATATTTCCAACAAATGTTACACTATACCCCTAAACAGATAATGCCAACAGATGTTTTGTTATAGTAACACTCCTGTGCTCCTCACACACATTATCACACAATGCCCTCTGACTCCAGCTGCTATCTTGAATTAGTGACGGGCTAATGTGCAGAAGGCCTTCTTGTCTCCCTGTCATCTCCAATGGAGACAGAGGAAGCAGATACCGCCCACAGCTTGTGCCCACATTTCACATCCACTCTGCCTCATGCCACTCATCACTGTAGTAAACCATGTGGGAGTCAGACTACATTAGGAAGTGGGGCAGACTTAATAAACTTGATAAACTTTCCCAGTTTTCCCCATGAGGCTTTTAAAGCACTTGGAACGTCTGGCCGTATTCGGGTCGTTGGAGGTTTGCTGACGCAAACCCATAAATTGCTATTTAATTGCAAGTAAGCACATTTACAGTCTCATTTTACAGTAGTGCTCTAAATATCTCTTAAGCCGCTATCTGAAAGTACTGTGAATTTAGATTAGTTAACAGAGATAATAAATGTGATTTGTTTGTCATTTTCACTGTCCACGCTGAAGCTCTTTGAGTAGGGGAACAAGAAGAATGGCCTCTCATAAAATCCTAACGAAGGTAATGTGAATGAGCAGCACTGCTCTGTGAACAGTCTAGTGATAAATATCCATTGCTTTAGAACCACAATGCAGGTTAAAGCTGTGCCTTGACTAAGACACCCTCTGGGATATCAGCAGTATTTAAGTTTATTTTAGTTATTGCCTTAAATGGCCAGTGTTTGATATGGAGAGTTTGCCAAGTTTGAGTGAGAACTTTATTTTGGGACATGAAGATTCCCCAAGCTACCTGTTAAGCCTTTTTAGTTAATAAATCCCCATTTGAGAACTCAATTGCCTCATCTGGGGCAGCAGGGTAGCCTAGTGGTTACAGTGTTGGACTAGTAACCTGAAAGGTTGCAAGTTCAAATCCCCAAGCTGACAAGGTACAAATCTGTCGTTCTGCCCCTGAACAGGCAGTTAACCCACTGTTCCTAGGCCGTCATTGAAAATAAGAATTTGTTCTTAACTGACTTGCCTAGTTAAATAAAGATAAAAAATACATAAAAAAATGTGACTCTTGGATTTGCACTACCACGCATGTTACACACTCCTCCACCACGGAGTTGTTGCACAGCATAAATGTAGCTGTGGGGCTTCTGGTATGGCGCAGAGCTGGGCAGTCGCATCTTTTTTGCATCCAATACAAATTTGAAATAAATCCTAAAATAAGTTCACCCTTAAGCTTAATGTACCAGGAAAGGCAGTAATAGTTTATTAGCTTCCGAAACCCACAATGCCGACAAAGTCACACCAAAGAGTCTGAGGACGAAGGCACCGTGCTTGCTTCATGTGCAAACACGGTGGAAGGTGGAAGCAGGACTGAGGCGGTAAACACGTGCAGTGCCGTTAGCTCCAAAGATATCCTCAAGGCCATCAAAGATATGAATGCAGAATTCTCTATCAAATTCAACTTTTTTTAATTTATCTTTATTTAACTAGGCAAGTCAGTTAAGAACAAATTCGTATTGACAATGACGGCCTAGGAACAGTGGGTTAACTGCCTTGTTCAGGGGCAAAATGGCAGATTTTTACCTTGTCAGCTCTGGGATTTGATCTAGCAACCTTTCGATTACTGTCCCAGCTCTCTAACCACTAGGCTACCTGCAGCCCCAAAATGTGCTGTCTGCAGTGGACAACGTTAAAAAGGTAGTCAAAGAATGTGCTGTTCAAATCTCTCAGGCTGAGGTATGCATCTCTGGAACCGAAGACAACATTATAGCCCTGCAGGCAATGACCACCGCTCTTGAGGAAAAGGTTGAATCGCTTAACTCCAAACTAGCTGATTTGGAGGGCCACGGCAGGAGATCAAACATGAGACTAGTACATCTCCCCGAAGGCGCTGAGGGGAGCGATGCTTGCTCATTCCTAGAGCAAGCATGGAGATGGAGCCACACAGGCTCTGGAGATGGAGCCACTCCGCTCTCTTTTGATCATTGAGAGAGCTCATCGGATTTCTGTCCCACGATCCAAACGCACCCTCGAGGGCTCTGATAATGAAGTTCTTAAACTATAAAGATAATATGCGCATGGTGAATGCAGCCAGGGCGAAAGGGAGAGTACTCTACAATAATCCCAGATCTCTTCATGGAAGTCCACAAGCAGCAGAAACGCTTCGACAGTGTCAAGCAGCGGCTACAGGCTAAGGCTATCCGGTATGGAATCGTCTTTCCAGCGCACCTGAGGGTCTCCCACGGCAATCGTACCTACATTTTTGATACACCAGCCGAGGCGGAGCAGATTCTTGAGAAGCTAGGCAGAGGTGTGGAAGCGGAGCAACGCTGAAGAAGAGGCAATAGCAACGTAGAGTTAAACTTTGACTCGAACTGTTGCTTTCGGTTTTGTCTAAACAGGTATTTAAAGTTTGAGCCAGTTCACCGTGTTATAATTTATCTAGTAGCACTGTCTTTTGAACTATAATAACATGGCCAGTTTACAAGTAAGCCTTATTATAATTTTATGTACCATGAAACGGTTTTGTTTTATTTAGGCCTTTATGAGGCTAGATCATGGTGGTCTTATATTCTGGCTCACTCCTGGTATATATATTGTGCTATACCTCTCTGGGATATTCGGGACGGTAGCGTCCCACCTCGCCAACAGCCAGTGAAATTGCAGGGCGCCAAATTCAAAACAACAGAAATCCCATAATTAAAATTCCTCAAACATACAAGTATTTTACACCATTTTAAAGATAAACTTGTTGTAAATCCAGCCACATTGTCCGATTTCAAAAAGGCTTTACGACGAAAGCACACCAAACGATTATGTTAGGTCGGCACCTAGTCACAGAAAAACACAGCCATTTTTCCAGCCAAAGAGAGGAGTCAAAAAAAGCAGAAATAGAGATAAAATTAATCACTAACTTTTGATGATCTTCATCAGATGACACTCATAGGACTTCATGTTACACAATACATGTATGTTTTGTTCGATAAAGTTCATATCTATATCCGAAAATCTCAGTTTACATTGGCGCGTTATGTTCAGTAGTTCCAAAACATCTGGTGATTTTGCAGAGAGCCACATCAATTTACAGAAATACTCATAATAAATATTGATAAAAGATACAAGTGTTATGCATGGATTTTTAGATACACTTCTCCTTAATGCAACCGCTGTGTCAGATTTCAAAAAGACTTTACGGAAAAAGCACACCATGCAATAATCTGAGTACGGCGCTCAGACACAAAACCAAGCCATACAGATACCCGCCATGTTGTGTAGTCAACAGAAGTCAGAAATAGAATTATAAATATTCACTTATCTTTGATGATCTTCATCAGAATGCACTCCCAGGAATCCCAGTTCGGCAATAAATGTTTGTTTTAATCCATAAAGTCCATAATTTATGTCCAAATACCTCCTTTTTGTTCGCGCGTTTAGTACACAAATCCAAACTCAGGAGGCGCGGGCAAGTCCAGGCGAAAGTTCAGACGAAAAGTCCTATTACAGTTCGTAGAAACATGTCAAACGAAGTATAGAATCAATCTTTAGGATGTTTTTATCATACATCTTCAATAATGTTTCAACCGGAGAATTCCTTTGTCTGTAGAAATGCAATGTAACGCAGCTAACTCTCACGGGTGCGCGAGACTGAGCTCGTGGCACTCTGCCAGAGCCCTGACTCAAACAGCTCTCATTCCCCCCTCCTTCACAGTAGAAGCATCAAACAAGGTTCTAAAGACGGTTGACATCTAGTGGAAGCCTTAGGAAGTGCAATATGACCCCATAGACACTGTATATTCGATAGGCAATGACTTTAAAATACTACAAACCTCAGATGTCCCACTTCCTGGTTGGATTTTATCTCAGGTTTTTGCCTGCCATATGAGTTCTGTTATACTCACAGACATCATTCAAACAGTTTTAGAAACTTCAGAGTGTTTTCTATCCATATCTACTAATTATATGCATATTCTAGCTTTTAGGACTGAGTAGCAGGCAGTTTACTCTGGGCACCTTTTTATCCAAGCTACTCAATACTGCCCCYCAGTCCCAAAGAAGTTAAATGGTGAACACAATATAGTGTAATGACAACTGATGGGGCAGAAGGTGTTTTTTTATATATATATATATTATTATTTTTCACCTTTATTTAACCAGGTAGGCTAGTTGATAACAAGTTCTCATTTGCAACTGCGACCTGGCCAAGATAAAGCAAAGCAGTGTGACACAGACAACAACACAGAGTTACACATGGAGTAAACAGTGTACAAAGGGGGAAAAAACACAGAGGCACTGGCAGCTCCTCACATGTGTGTGGATCTGTTGAGCACTTTATATGGCGTGTCACTGAGAGGGGGAGGGGGAGGTCTGTTAGAGACTTTGGGGTAAGATGGTTAATCACACGTTCGTGGTTGATTGTTAGGCATGTGTTTTTGTACAATGACGTGCTTTAAAGCATCCTTTGTGTTTTTGTTTATGGTGGTAACAGAGGTCTATTGGTATATAAGGCTGATCCAATGTGCTCTTATGGGGCAATGTTTTAGTTCAAGTATCCCTGGTAAATTCGATGACTCATAGTTTTAAGGTTAAATTTACATCCTGGAACTGTAGGGGATTAAATAACATCGCGAAAATAAAACAGGTAATAAGTATATTAAAACAACTGCAGACGAAGATCATATTTTTGCAAGAATCACATTTATTATCTGGCGACATTCCTAAGATACGCAAGAGGTGGCCTGGGCAGGTCATTGCAGCCTCATTTAGTTCCCATGGAAGGGGAGTTATTATTCTTCTCCATAAGTCCATTCCATATCAGATATTGCAAACAATTTGTGATCCAACCGGCAGATATATTATTATACGGGGTACCTTGCTGTCCGAGCAGTTTAATTTAATTCATGTGTATGGTCCCAACAAAGATGACTATAAATTCTTTAACGATTTGTTTTTAAACCTTTCCACACTTCCAGGTAATTATATTGTTGTAGGAGACTTTAATTGCACTTTAGATCCTGTTAAAAATCGCACAAACTACTCCCACACCTAATCTAGGAAAACCATACAGCATTTTATGAAGGACTTAAACTTAATAGAGATTTGGAGAGAAATGAAACCAGATGATGTGGAATACTCCTGTTACTCTAGCACTCACCAGACCTATTCCCGAATCAACTATTTTTTGATCTCAGCAGCATTACGCTCTAAAATTGAAGATTGCTTTTATGATAACATTGTCATCTCTGACCATGCTCCAGCATTTCTTAAATATTCTGATTCAAATTTAGTCGGTGACCCACCTAAATGGCGCTTCCAACCTAAATGGCTGCAAGATACAAGTTTTACAGAATACATTGGACAGCAAATTGACCTATACTTTTCAATTAACACAACAGACTTCAGCTTGTACTAGATGGGAAGCATTTAAAGCTTTCATACGGGGTCAAATTATACTGGTCAAAAAATGAAATTACCTGAAACCAAAATTAAATCTCTGGAGAGAGAAATTTTCCTCACTAATTCCACAGGTGCACACAAGGAGTTGCTCTTGCTCAGGGCTCAATATAACATAATTTATGTGGGTAGAGCTGCAGCAAGCTTATTGAGACTAAACCAATCATATTATGACCAGGGTGAAAAAGCTGGGAAGCTGTTGGTCTGGCGATTCAAACAGCAGCAAGCAGAGAGAGCAATCAATTCAATTCAGGATGCAGTGGGAGCTGTGATGGTAGACCCTCAGGAGATAAACAATACCTTTCATTCCTTTTCATGAAAAATTATATGAGCTGACTGTGGAGGAAATTTCCAATGCAATTGATAGTATGAGGGCGGGGAGAGCATCATGCCCAGATGGGCTGCCCATTGACATCTACAAGAGAACAAGAACAAACTGTGCACTCCCCTCCTGGAGATGTTTTGGAATCTTACAAAAATTGTCTCCTGCCCCAGGAGGGCTTTGAGAGGAGCTCTGATCCCTCTTCTCCTAAAACCTGGAAAGCTGCATACCAAATGTAATTCCTATCGTACTATCTCACTTTTGAATTCTGACAGGGATTCTGGAGGGTTTTCTCCCGGGTGTGGTGGGTAGAGACCAAAATGTCTTTATTCAAGGTCGTCAAGGATTTCATAATGTTAGGTGAGTGCGAAATGTTCTACATGCTAGAATTGGGTCGTCAGACACTGCAATCCTGTCGTTGGATGCAGAGAAGGCCTTCGACAGGGTTGAGTGGCCCTACCTCTTTGAAGTGTTTACTCATTTTGGTTGTGGTGAGAGCTTTTGTATATGGATGAAGATACTATATACAAATCCCACTGCAGAGATCCTTACTATTAATACGGTATCTAAACATTTTGACATCTGCAGGGGTTCTAGGCAGGGCTGCCCTCTTTCTCCTCTCCTGTTTATCCTAGCCATTGAGCCTCTAGCTGTAGCTGTTAGGTCCCACCCCAATATTTCAGGTATCAGAATAGATCATATAGAACATAGATTTGTCCTTCATGCAAACTATGTAATTTTGTTTCTCACAGACTTGTGCAATTCCATATCCACACTTCTGGACCTAATCAAAGAGTTTGGGGTGTTCTCGGGATCAAAATAAATTATGAAAAATCCTCAATTATGATGCTAAAGGAGGAGGAAAGACGTAGACCTACACCTATGACATATTTTTTTAATGCAACGGAATGCTTTACATATCTCTGCATTTGTATTGTAACAGAGATTGACTGCATAGTCTCAACTAACTATGACCCTGTCATAGATTCAGTAACTCAATCGATAGATGGTCATCTTTACCTATATCTTTAATTGGCCGGATTAACATTCTGAAAAGGAATGTCCTCCCAAAAACTGTTGTCTCTATTTCAGAACATTTCCTTGCTGCTGCCACCATCCCTCTTTACAAGGCTTAAAAATATGTTCACTATATTTATCTGGAATAACAGACATCCCAGAGTTTGCTTGTCCTTATTGTACCTACCGTATGACAGAGGGGGGCTCCATTTGCCTAATATCCAGTGGTACTACTGGGCAGCATGTACTATTTTACCTCCGAGTCTCTCCCTTCGTGGATGGAGATTGAAATGTCTTCAGTTGTACCCAAATTACCCCTTAACTTCTACATTTACTCAGCTGATATCAAGACACTAAAATAATAATAATCCCTTTGTTTTTAATACGATCAACGTTTGGTATGAGGTGAGGAAGTTCCTTGGTGAAACACATTCTTTGTCATGTTTTAGTCCTATCTGGGGAAATCACAGTTTTACTTCTGGGAGAGTTGATCAGGGTTTCCAACTATGGGCCAGCAAGGGTTTATGGAAGGTTTGAGGCCTGTATAAAGAAGGTCATTTTATGTCATTTGAAGAACTCATAGCAGAATATGACATTCCTATAAAAATATACAGTATATATATTTACAGCTAAGGAGCTTCCTCACGGCTGCCCAAAACCAAAACCTAACAGAACCCCTTCTGTCCACTTTAGAAAATACGATCTCAACCCATTGTAATGGTAAGGATAGAATTTCAGCTCTATACAATATGGTAGAGTCTGGCTCAACCGAATCCTCTGCGCACAAACTGAACAATTGGAAGAAAGATATTCAGGAGGACATAGTCTTGGACGAATGGAGTAGTATATGTACTAAGGCTCAACCCCAACTGTGAATACTCGGCTAAAACTATTGCAATACAATTGGTTGAAGCGAACATACAGTTGAAGTCGGAAGTTTACATACACCTTAGCCATTTAATCTCAGTTTTTCACAATTCCTGACATTTAATCCTAGTACAAATTCCCTGTCTTAGGTCATTTAGGATCACCACTTTATTTTAAGAATGTGAAATGTCAGAATAATAGTAGAGAGAATGATTTATTTCAGCTTTTATTTCTTTCATCACATTCCCACTGGGTCAGAAGTTTACATACACTCAAATAGTATTTGTTAGCATTGCCTTTAAAATTGTTTAACTTGGGTCAAACGTTCCGGGTAGCCTTCCACAAGCTTCCCACAATAAGTTGGGTGAATTTTGGCCCATTCCTCCTGACAGAGCTGGTGTAACTGAGTCAGGWTTGTAGGCCTCCTTGCTCGCACACGCTTTTTCAGTTCTGCCCACAACTTTTCTATRGGATTGAGGTCAGGGCTTTGTGATGGCCACTCCAATACCTTGACTTTGTTGTCCTTATGCCATTTTGCCACAACTTTGGAAGTATGCTTGGGGTCATTGTCCATTTGGAAGACCCATTTGCGACCAAGCTTTAACTTCCTGACTGATGTCTTGAGATGTTGCTTCAAAATATCCAAATAATATCCACATAATTTTCCTCCCTCATGATGCCATCTATTTTGTGAAGTGCAACAGTCCCTCCTGCAGCAAAGCACCCCCACAACATGACGCTGCCACCCCCGTGCTTCACGGTTGGGATGGTGTACTTCGGCTTGTAAGCCTTCCCCTTTTTCCTCCAAACATAACAATGGTCATTATGGCCAAACAGTTCTCTGGTCTGATGTAAAATTGCAATCCGTAGTCTGGCTTTTTTATGGTGGTTTTGGACCAGTGGCTTCTTCCTTGCTGAGCGGCCTTTCAGGTTATGTCGATATAGGACTCATTTTACTGTGGATATAGTAACCTTTGTACCTGTTTCCTCCAGCATCTTCACAAAGTCCATGGCTGTTGTTCTGTGATTGATTTGAACTTTTCGCACCAAGTATGTTCATCTCTAGGAGACAGAACTCCTTCCTGAGCGGTATGACGGCTGCATGGTCCCATGGTGTTTATACTTGCGTACTATTGTTTGTACAGATGAACGTGGTACCTTCAGGTGTTTGAAAATTGCTCCCAAGGATGAACCAGACTTGTGGAGGTCTACAATTTGGCTCAGGGAAATGTCGTCTTGCCTAACAATGGAAAAGATAACATATATGGTTAAGGTTAAACAAGACACTTTTGAAAAGGTTTGGGGACCATTTTTGGATTTTGTTGAGCATTGTTATGTGGGTGAAATATTGGCTAATGAATGGAACTCTGGGTAGTGTACTATGCTTTGTGTGCATGTGGGGTGATGGTGAAAGATATCCGATTGGCTTGTGGTGCTGTGTTTCATCTGAAATTTGTCCCAAATGTGTTCTATCCTATTGGATCAGACTACTGTAAAATGTGATTTTGGTGGTTTTATGCGTCTGTAACACTTGTTTTTTCTTAGCTGTTCCATCATTTTTATTTTTGTATTTTTTGTTACTGTTAACTTTTGATGTGGTTTTTGCTGTTATTTGTTTATGTCTTGTTAAAGAGGAAAAATCAATAAACAAATTGTTTAAAAAAAAAAAATTGTAGCAGTGGCTAAGCGTAATAATATTTCCCTTATGAAAACAGTGAAACAAAAAGTTTGTTTTGTACGGCTTTCCCCATGTGGGTTGGTTGGAGTAGAGGTGTGCTGTGCTAACTGTTTGATGAGATTTGAACATGGATCAGAGTGCTCTTGAGCAGTCACTTTAACATTTCATTCCCTTAAAGCCCTAAGTAACATTTCCATTCTACTGAGATGAAAAAGTACCTGATTTGACATTTGAGCTGCAGTTTCTGGGAACCAGCTTGTCTGCTCGTATCAGGAAGGATGAAGAGGTGAATCTGAAAGAAAACTATTCTATAATGCAATGGTTTAAACTGTCTCCAGACTAAATGCAAAAACACAGCAGCTACAGTATCCCTCAGGCAGATTTCCTCACTTCTCCCACCTCTGAGGGAACAGAATGAGCTCTGTCCATGGTTCTGAAAGTAAGAGTAAAGTGATTCAACACTGAGCTAAAGCTGAGATTACTGATGAAACTCAACAGATCTGTCCATGGTCCAGGATGTATCCATTCACTTCACTGTGACAGCACTCCAGTGCCTTATTGGACTGGTTAGATGACCTTTACCATGTGTTACCACACCTTTCCATCTCAGCCTTGATGCTGAATAATTTCCTCAGTGTACTGTCGTATACCCTTGTCTGTCTTGAGTGTTTTCCCTCCATCCTCTTCACAGCTAGGAGTGTTGAATAGACTACAAATCAGCCAAAGGATCAATCTCACTCTGCCGGGTTATAAAACACATCACTCTTATGTTTTTTCTACACTTCCTTGTATTTGTTCATTTCTAATTAACTGAGCTTTTGCCTGGCTGAATCTCAAATGGCAAAGAGAGAAAAGAGCTTTGTGTTTGGATGCGAGTCGTGCCATCTCCAGTCAGAATTATGGCTTCTGAAAAGTCAAAGGGAAGCATTTTGAGACAGAAATTTAAAAATATGCAAATCAGGGGAAATAATTGAAACTGTCTGATTCAAAGTTTACCAAGGGGAAAAAATACCTTTTTGCCACTGCCAGCAAGTTAAAGTACTTCAAACATGTAACGCAAGGGATTGTTTAGAGGAAGGCTACAGTAGAGTTTTCTATCATCTGCATGAGTGCATCTTTAAAGACGGGAAAATCACACCCCACTCATCCACGAGCGTCTGGGCACAGATTCTGAAGCCCTGCCTGCCTGATTTGTCACAAGACAGTCTAAAAATAAATCAGTGAATGTATTCCACTCGATTTATCTCAAATAGCACAAGTGAACAAACTGTCACTAAACAACACATCACATTGATGATACTGACTAGAGTGGTCAACTAAAGTGCCATCCACTATGACCCAATTTCTTCCTTTGCCTGCTCCTTTCTCTCTCACAGTTTCTCTTATGTAATCAAACTCTCCCTATCTCTGCTATGTGACCTTGTAGTTATGACAGTGTGACGTTCCTCACTAGGCTAGGTCTGGTATGTCATTAAGAGACAAACTAATTGTTTCCTGATTACACCAATTTTTTCCCCTCATATTTTCCATGTTTTTGTCACAGCTCATTAGAAGTCTTCTGGAATTATCACATTGCTACAAAATGGCCTCTGCTGTTGGTGATTACTAATGTTGTCGGTGTCATTTGTTTCACTATTGCTCCTTGAACGCTTCAACGTATTCATATTGGTGATTTGTGAAAATGTGCTGGTGTGGATTCTGGCATTTTTGATGCATACATTATTGTTTACATTGTTTACTGCAGCACCGGCTTACCTTTCCTCAAGCAATGCAGAAGCCAATGTGCTACTGTTATTTTCTATGCTAGGTAACTCTGAAACATGAAAAATATTCTACTCTATTTTATTACCTGATATTTTATGTAAGAAAGGGAACAGATTCCAGAAAAACACATGTAAAACCTCACTTTAGCACATCCACATAATCAATGTTATGTCCTCCACATCTTAGACTCCATCTTGACCTGAGCCGCACCTGATCTAACAAAAGAAACAAGGATACCAGGAGATATTCAGTACACCACCCCCTCTCTCATAGACTTATTTCATAACCTTGAAAGCTTCCAGTTCTTCTGGCTTCTGACACAAATCTTAGCTTGCACTGTGTATGTACATTTTCATCAGTATGGTACCCATACAACAGACCTAGCATGCCTACAGGACAAAATCAATGAACTAGCGTAACAGAATAAGGTAAGCAGGGTGAGATAATCATCTGAGCAAAGATAATAAACAATAAGCGGTTCTTCCCCTTCCGCCCAGCTTATAATTTCATATCCCATCATGAAGACCAAGGCGGACAATTTAGAGCTCAACCCAGGACAAAATGCTAGAGTGGTTCAGAGTAGACACTTTCACATCATCTAGAATTTTTAAAGAGACAGAGTGACTTGCTGTCAGGGTCAGTGTGGATGTCATTCATGTTGACTTGTTATGACCTCAACTCTCCTGAATAATATAGTTTTTTACGGCTGCTCTGAGGCTTTCCCCATTCCTACACGATATTATAGATCATCAGAAATGCTCAGAACTACATTTAATACAGGTAACATTATGTAATGCTCTAAAAAAGCACACAGCAGTGGATCCATTGACAATGTGATGCTTATTATTATTGACGTGAGAGGCATAAATCAGCTGGTTGCTTTTCTGCACTTTAGTAAATCCATGATTATTCATTTTCACACTGCAAGGCTGGCTCGATTATGATCTCTTTCTTCTGCCCGCCAGCCTGTCATCTTATCTTCCACTGCTTCTGAACCATTTCTTCATCCCCTCTTTCCAAGCACAGCAGGGAGGGACTGGATGTCTTGGACCTGATAAACACCAAACAGAAGCCAGGTCACAAAAAGGCTGTGTGTCAGCATCACACAGCCTAATCTTCCATCTTCTCTTCCAGTCTAGTGGAGCAGCAGAGACACATATACATTTTAGTCATATAGCAGATGCTCTCATCCAGGGCGACTTATAGTTAGTGCATTCATCTTAAGATTCACTATATATCCTTCTACATCTGCATTGCTTGCCGTTTGGAGTTTTAGGCTGGGTTTCTGTATAGCACTTTGTGACATCTGCTGATCTGAAAAGGGCTTTATAAATACACACACAAAAGTATGTGGACAACCCTTCCAATTTGCAGATGCTGCTATTTCTGCCACACCGACTGCTGGCAGGTGTATAAAATCGAGCACACAGCCTCCATAGACAAACCTTGGCAGTAGAACGTGGCATCGTCAAAATTCTGTCCTGCTAGAGCTGCCTCGGTCAACTGTAAGTGCAGCTATTGTGAAGTGGAAACATGTAGGAGCAACAACGGCTCAGCCGCGAAGTGGTAGGCAACACAAGCTCACAGAACGGTACTCCCGAGTACTGAAGCACGTAAAAATCATCTGTCCTCGGTTGCAACACTCACTACCGAGTTCCAAACTGCCTCTGGAAGCAACATCAGCACAATAACTGTTTGTCAGGAGTTTCATGAAATGGGCATCCATGGCCGAGCAGCCGCACACAAGCCTAAGATTACCATGTGCAATGCCAAGCGTCGGCTGGAGTGGTGTAAAGCTCACCGCCATTGGAGTCTGGAGCAGTGGAAACACGTTCTGTGGAGTGATAATCACGCTTCACCATCTGATAGTCCAACAGACGGATCTGGGTTTGGCGGATGCCAGAAGGGTGGAAGGAGAAAAGTAGTTGAGGGTGAGGATATGACGGATCCGAGTGACTTGGTGTACATAGAGAAGAGGAGAGGGCCTAGAACCAAGCCAAGCCCTCCCACCAGTAGTGAGAGTATGTGGTGTAGACACAGATCCTCTACACGTCATGTAAAATGCAATCCAAGAGTGTGCAGAGCTTGAGACTCCCCGCCCTGAGAGGGTGGAGAGGAGGATCTGATGATACATGGTGTCATAGGCAGCAGATATATCTAGGATGAGAACAGAGGAGTGTGTGTCTGCTTTGGCAGTGCGGAGAGCCTTTGTGACACAGAAGAGAGCAGTCTCAGTTGAGTGACCCATCTTGAACCCTGACTGGTTAGGGTCAAGAAGACTGTTGTGAGAGAGATAGTGAGAGAATTGTGTTCAAGTGTTTTGGAAAGAAAAGAAAGGGATATCGGTCTGTAGTTTTTGACGGCAGAGCTGTTGAGTGTTGGTTTCTTGGCAATTTTGAAGTGAGAGGGGATGCAGCCAGCGGTCAGGGATGAGTTGATGAGGGAAGTGAGAAGGTCTCCAGAGACTGACTGGAGGGATGGGATGGGGTCGAGCAGGCAGCCGGACCTCACCAGTCGCAGGATTTAATCTGGAGAGAGTGGGGAGGTCAAGGCGTAGGGTAGTTCTGTGTGAATGGTACCAGTGGACTCAATAGGCTGAGTGAATGAGGAGTGGAAGTAGTCAACCTTCTTCTCAAAGTGGTTGACTAAGTCATCCACAGAGAGGGAGGAAAGGTGACAGTGCGAGTCATAGGAAAGGGAGGAGAGGGTCCAAGAGGCAGAATCAGGAGACAGAACAGAGAAGGATTTAGCAGAAGGGAGAGATGATAGGATAGAAGAGGAAAGAGTAGTGGGGGAGAGAGAGTGAAGATTGCTATGGCGATTGACCATCTGAGTAGAGGCTGAGTGGGTAGGGTTGGAGGAGAGGGAAACCAAAAAGGAAACAAAGTAATGATGGGGGGCGGGGGGGGGGGGGGGGGGGGGGGGGTTGCAGTGAGATAAGTAGGCAGACAGCCTCGAGTAAAGATGAGGACAAGTGTATTGCCTGCCTTGTGAGTGGGAGAGGAGTAGGAAAGGGTGAGGTCAAAAGGAGGCATAGAGGGGAAAGAAAGCGCAGCGGGAGTAGCAGTGTTCTCTGGGGTGATCCATGTTTCCATTAGGGTTAACAAGTCTAGGGACTGAAGGGCAGCATAGGATGATATGAACTTGCAGATCGGCCGTGCCAAGCACCCGACGGAGACCAAGAATTCCACATGGGTTGTGTGCGCAGGGTATATTAAATTAGAAGGGTTGCAGCCAAGGGGTGGGGAGTGTCTGTAAAGCCTACATGGAGAGGAGCAAACAGGTATAGAACAAACATAGTTGACAAAGCTACAAGAAAGTTAAATTAGATCTGAAAACAACTAGGTAAGATATTTAAGTGAGAGAGGGGTGTGGAGCCTTCCTCTCTTTCCTTCCTCAAATAACTCAGCAGAACAACTCGTCAAAACAGTCTTAGTTTTGGCGACGAGACCTCCGCTGACACGACTGCCGCTGACACAGCAGGGGAGACTGAAGTACTAACACTAATTGATAATTGCCTAGCAGAGGTAAAGAGCACACCTACAGGTACTAATTGGCTAGGAGAGGAGAAACCACGCCCCCTCCCACAAAGCCACTGATTACCAAAGCAACAATAAAAAATTGCCCTGCCCCTTAATCCTGGTTGACGTGTCAACAATCAACTGCAAGATATGAGCAGTCAGCAGTTCACACACCAAGTCGGCTACTAGGAAGACAGGCAGCACTTAAAGTAGATGGCCCTAGCTAGCAAAAAATACAGTACAAGACAAAAATTATACTTATCACTCCTGGAGATATCAGGAGTCCTCTATGGGGTGTGTGCTACACTAAATGTCATGAGCTGTGTTTGCTTGTACATTTAATGTCTGTGTGTTGCAAGTGTGCATGCAAGCCTGCCTGCCTAACTGAGTGTGTGCTTGTGTCTGCGCATGTCACCGTATAGGCATACATAGTCTTCTCTACATAGTTGTGTTGTGACAGGGAATGAATAAGAAATGAATTAGCCTTGCATTCTTATCAAAATCCAAACCATGTGTTCCATTCAATTTACAAAATGGCCAATAGAAATGTGTGCAGAGCAGCCACTTGGATGAAATACAGTGTCATCAGGACTCTGCCAGGGAATAGCATTAAGGTTTACTTATTCATCTTTCTTTGGTGCAATATATCTTGCTAAAACCAAGAGCTATCATATTACTTTGGCTGTGTCACATTAACCCAGCATTGGGTTATCAATTCCCTTTCTTCTTCTTTCCACAGAACTGTAGTCCCTGGGGGAAGGAGATACCCTGGGAATTATTATGCTCTGCCGTGTCGCTTGATGAGATCTCAAATCTTGCCATGGCTGTAATACGTGATCTCCAGTGTGACTTCTACCAGTTTTTTACAATCTATCTAACGGAATCGGGTTCAGGGACCTTATCAGGGGCAGATTGGCCCTGATATTGGCCCTGCAATCTGAATTGCCAGATGGGCTGGACAATTTTTTGGTTGGGTGGTCTGGTCAAAATGTATACACACAAAAATATGTTATATATATATATATATATATATATATATATACTGATTACAGAATTGGAGCAGGTCTCTTTGCTGATGTCGCGTTTGACTTTGAATGTGAGTTTGCATGACCTCAGTTTAGCCTATCATATAAATATATATATATATTTTTCATTTTTTGGTTTTATATACAGTGGGGCAAAAAAGTATTTAGTCAGCCACCAATTGTGCAAGTTCTCCCACTTAAAAAGATGAGAGGCCTGTAATTTTCATCATAGGTACACTTGAACTATGACAGACAAAATGAGAAAAAAAATCCAGAAAATCACATTGTAGGATTTTTTATGAATTTATTTGCAAATTATGGTGGAAAATAAGTATTTGGTCACCTACAAACAAGCAAGAATTTCTTGGCTCTCACGACCTGTAACTTCTTCTTTAAGAGGCTCCTCTGTCCTCCACCTCGTTACCTGTATTAATGCCACCTGTTTGAAATTGTTATCAGTATAAAAGACACCTGTCCACAACCTCAAACATCACACTCCAAACTCCACCACTATGGCCAAGACCAAAGAGCTGTCAAAGGACACCAGAAACAAAATTGTAGACCTGCACCAGGCTGGGAAGACTGAATCTGCAATAGGTAAGCAGCTTGTTTGAAAAATCAACTGTGGGAGCAATTATTAGGAAATGGAAGACATACAAGACCACTGATAATCTCCCTCGATCTGGGGCTCCATGCAAGATCTCACTCAAAATGACCACAAGAACGTGAGCAAAAATCCCAAAACCACGCGGGGGACCTAGTGAATGACCTGCAGAGAGCTGGGACCAAAGTAAAAAGCCTACCATCAGTAACACACTACGCCGCAGGGACTCAAACCTGCAGTGCCAGACGTGTCCCCCTGCTTAAAACCTCTTGACGCTAGGGTCAGATTATTATATTTTTTTAATACGTTCCCAAGGTAAACAGACTATTTCTCAGGTCCAGATCATAGAATATGCATATATTTACAGATTAGGATAGAAAACACTCCAAAGTTTCCAAACCTGTCAAAATATTGTCTGTGAGTATAACAAAACTGATTCTGCAGGCGAAAACCTAAGAAAATCTAACGCGGAAGTGATTAAAAAATAAAAATCTGTGTTTCTGGCCCGTCTTTCTTCCATTTTTAAAGGGGTATCAACCAGATTCCTTTTCCAATGGCTTCCTCAGGCTGTGACCAGGCTTTAGACATAGTTTCAGGCTTTTATTTGAAAAATGAGCGAGATTTTTCCAAAGTAGTCAGGTGTCCTCAGATTAGTTCCTGCGCGCGAGAGGGTTGTGTAACTGGAGTCTCGTGAGTGCAAACATCCGAAGATTATCAAAGGTAAGCGATTATTTTATTGCTTTTCTGACTTTCATGACAAGGTAACCAAGCTAATATAAGGCTAACTGTTTTAGCATTGATTGATACACTCACAAAAGCTTAGATTGCTTTCGTTGCAAAGCATATTTTCAAAATCTGACACGATAGGTGGATTAACAACAAGCTAAACTGTGTTTTGGTATATTTCACTTGTGATTGCATTATTATAAATATTTTTTGTAATATTTTGCGCCCTGCACAATTCAGCGGTTGTTTAGGGAAATGAACCCGTAAAAGGGATCCGTAACACAGAGAAGTTAAACACCATAGTGCCCTCAAAGCTCATCACTAAGCTAAGGACCCTGGGACTAAACACCTCTCTCTGCAACTGGATCCTGGACTTCCTGACAGGCTGCCCCCAGGTGGTAAGGGAAGGTAACAACACATCTACCACGCTGATTCTTAACACGGGGGCCCCTCAGGGCTGCGTGCTCAGTCCTCTCCTGTACTCCCTGTTCAGCCATGACTGCATGGCCAAGCACGACTCCAACACAATCATTAAATTTGCAGACGACGATGAGACAGCCTATAGGGAGGAGGTCAGAGACCTGGCAGTGTGGTGCCAGGATAACAACCTCTCCTTCAACTTGATCAAGACAAAGGAGATTGTCATGGACTACAGGAAAATGAGGGCTGAGAACGCACCCATTCTCATCGATGGGGCTGTAGTGGAGCAGGTTGAAAGCTTCATGTTCCTTGGTGTCCACATCACCAACAAACTAACATGGGCCAAGCACCACAAGACAGTCGTGAAGAGGGCATGACAAAACCTATTCCCCCTC
Organism: Salvelinus sp. IW2-2015; assembly: GCF_002910315.2. Lineage (NCBI taxonomy): Eukaryota > Metazoa > Chordata > Actinopteri > Salmoniformes > Salmonidae > Salvelinus > Salvelinus sp. IW2-2015. The sequence continues at coordinate 15,306,840 of NC_036842.1, forward strand.
TAAAGACTGAGGAGACTGACACCGCCTGGTATAGAGGTCCTGGATGGCAGGAATCTTGGCCTCAGTGATGTACTGGGCCGTTCGCACTACCCTCTGTAGTGCCTTGCGGTCGGAGGCATGGGTCCTCAGATCTTCAAAAGGTTCTACAGCTGCACCATCAAGAGCATCCTGACTGGTAACATCACTGCCTGGTATGGCAACTGCTCGGCCTCCGACCGCAAGGCACTACAGAGGGTAGTGCGAACGGCCCAGTACATCACTGAGGCCAAGATTCCTGCCATCCAGGACCTCTATAGAAGGCGGTGTTAGAGGAAGGCCCTACAAATTGTCAAAGACTCCAGCCACCCTAGTCATAGACTGTTCTCTCTGCTACCGCACGGCAAGCGGTACCGGAGTGCCAAGTCTAGGTCCAAGAGGCTTCTAAACAACTTCTATCCCAAAGCCATAAGACTCCTGAACAGCTAATCAAATGGCTACCCAGACTATTTGCATTGCCCCCCCCCCCCCCCCCYYCCCCCTCTTTTACACCGCTGCCACTCTCTGTTGTTGGTTAGGGGCTCCTAAGTAAGTATTTCACTGTAAGGTCTACAGCTGTTGTATTCGGCGCATGTGACGAATAAAATTTGATTTGATTAAGAACGGGAAGCATAGAACTAGTGCACATAAAACAGATCTACCGTTTCTTAGACAGATCTATAACTAACATGTCTATGTGAATTTGGTCTGGTTGCCCAAAAAGTTACATATTTCAGCTTTAAGTCAAAACAAAGTCCTCCAAGTGACAAGGTGTGCGTTTTACTGTCTGAGTTCTAACAGGAATCTCAGCCAGTTCAGGTGGAGCAGGGGCCTGAGGCTGAGGCACCTCAGGAAGCGGAGGGCCCTGCAGGTGGTGGAACAGGATAGGGGCCCCGAATCATGTTGTCCCTGTTCTGTAACGTCCAGTTATGCTCATTATTGCACAATGTCCAGGACCTGGGGAAGGGATGTAGGGAGGCGTTTCAGTGGGGGCAAGGACCTAGAATAGGCTGTCGGGAGGGACAGGGGGAAGAGAAGTGACCTGACGAAAATAGTGGGCATTCATCAGTCACTTTAGTGGAGCAGTGCCGTAACACTGGATCAGGATGGTCATAGTGCTTCAAGCGATAATAATGAACAACCCTGGATTTTGCTTGTTGTTCTGCCAACTCCCTGTATTCAAAGTTCACAGGTGCGTGGTCTCTTCACATGCTGATGGGGTGCAGAACCATGTACGGTCTTAACCATCGTCGTGCCAGCTTGTCACGGAGACATGCTGGGTCATCCACCATCCCCAAGTTGCCGACCTGGTATAGAACATACTTTTGACGTCGGTCAAAGTAGTGCTTCTGTTGTCCTTTTGCTCAGTTGCTGAATGCATGTACATCTCAAATTGCTCTCTGTAGTTTGCTCTAAAGGGAAATTGCATATTCTGCCGGCATCCCAGGTGTGGGGTTTGCTCCTGGCTGTGTATACCGGAATATGTCGATCACCAGGTTAGCCTCTCGTCCATGGGCCAGGAAGAAAGGTGTGAAGCCCAAGCTAGCATGAGTAGATGTGTTATATGCCAGATCTACCTGAGGCGAGTCATCATCCCATTCAAATCCACTGTCTTGGGACCTTTGCCAATTCTGCCTCCAGGGTGCAATTGTCGCATTTGACTGCCCGGTCACATTGTGGATGATGTGCAGAAGTTTGGCGTTTGTAGTCCCTAGGAGAGAGCAGACTGACTTTACCAAATCTGACTCGAATTGCCAGGCCTGATTGCTTAACACAGTATGGGGCACACCATGTAGCCATATGCTTTGTTCAAACAGGCAGTAGGCCAAAGAGTTTCATAGTGGGGCAGCTTTGTGATGTCGGCAGCAATCATCTGGAAGGTTTGCGAGGGTTAGATTGGGACCAAGTGTGCCTGCTCACGTGGCACATGCGCCAGTCTTGACAAAAGGCAGATATATCAGCTGACATATGGGGCCAGTAGGACAGGACGTCCTGACTGTGATTTAAAGTACCCATAATGTCCTACTGATGGGTGACCATGAACATGTTCTAGAACACGCGGGATTAACACTCGTGGGACCACAACCTGAAGCTGAGTATTGTGTGTGGATCTGTGACGAACCCTGCGGCAAAGGAGGCCATCCTGAACCACAAGGCGAATGAACAGAGTCCATAACTTGTATGTATGAGGAAGCATTGTGAATCTCCCTGTGAGGCGATTTCTGTCCATTTGTTAGCCACTGTTAGTCCCCCCCCCCCCAAAACACCGTTGCCATCAGTATAACACTGTCAGTGTGTTACAGTTGAAGTCGGAAGTTTACATATACCTTAGCCAAATACATTTAAACTCAGTTTCTCAATTCCTGACATTTAATCCTAGTAAAGATTCCCTGTTTTAGGTCAGTTTGGATCACCACTTAATTTTAAGAATGTGAAATGTCAGAATAATAGTAGAGAATTATTTATTTCAGCTTTTATTTCTTTCATCACATTCCCAGTGTGTCAGAAGTTTACATACTGTGGCAAACCTCTTCAAGGTTATGAGCGTTTGTCACAAATTAAGTGGGAAACTGTCACCAAATTACCCCAGAATGAGAGTTCTTTCAAACAGGACAGTACCTGTGTGTTTGTTTCTCCGTCATGGTCCACCCAGGTCGTAGGCAAGGTCAAGGATAGCAGGGTTCGGTACACGAATCGGGTTCTCGGTATGTCCAGGTCCAAACGCCAACAGGTAAGTCCAAAACAGTCCAGCTCATACACAGTAAATCCAGCCAATATCTATTGTCTCTTTCTCTACGGYTCATAGATCCTTCCACCYCTCTCTCTCTCTTCCTGGTTTTTCTTGACCCTTTATCTGTGTGTCGGCTCCACCTTCTGAGGGTTCCCCTTGCTTCTGGGACTTGTAGTTTTGGCAGTCGGCCATTTTGTGATCTGTAGTTCTGATCGGGGTGGCCATTTTAGTGATCGGGCAGAGCCCGTTTATTAGTTCTGCTCTCACATATCTGCCATTTATCACTCGRCCCCCTTCTTTGCCACAATACACTCAATTAATATTCGGCCTCCTTGCTCGCACACGCTTTTCAGTTATGCCAACATATTTTCTATAGGATCGAGGTCAGGGCTTTGTGATGGCCACTCCAATACCTTGACTTTGTTGTCCTTAAGCCATTTTGCCACAACTTTGGAATTATGCTTGGGGTCATTGTCCATTTGGAAGACCCATTTGCGACCAAACTTGAACTTCCTGACTGATGTCTTGAGATGTTGCTTCAATATATCCACATAATTTTCCTCCCTCATGATGCCATCTATTTTGTGAAGTGCACCAGTCCCTCCTGTAGCAAAGCACCCCCACAACATGATGCTGCCACACCCGTGCTTCGCGGTTGGGATGGTGTACTTCGGCTTGCAAGCGTTCCCTTTTTTCATCCAAACATAACAATGGTCATTATGGCCAAACAGTTCTATTTTTGTTTCATCAGACCAGAGGATATATTTCCAAAAAGTATGATCTTTGTCCCCATGTGCAGTTGCTAACCGTAGTCTGGCTTTTTTATGGCGGTTTTGGAGCAGTGGCTTCTTCCTTGCTGAGCAGCCTTTCATGTTATGTCGATATAGGACTCGTTTTACTGTGGATATAGATACTCCAATTGACTCTAATGATGTCAATTAGCCTATCAGAAGCTTTTAAAGCCATGACATCATTTTCTGGAATTTTCCAAGCTGTTAAAGGCACAGTCAACTTTGTGTATGTAAACTTCTGACCAACTGGAATTGTGATACAGTGAAATAATCTGTCTGTAAACAATTGTTGGAACAATTACTTGTGTCATGCACAAAGTTGATGTCCTAACCGACTTGCCAAAACTATAGTTTGTTAACAAGAAATTTGTGGAGGGGTTGAAAAACGAGTTTAATTGACTCCAACCTAAGTGTATGTAAACTTCAGACTTCAACTGTACATGAATATTCAAGCTTGGTCTCTTGATATTACTTAAATTCACAATGTTCTTCAATACAACTTCAAATCACAACAATTATATTCCCATGTCAAGTGCACAAGCTAACAGCTAGACATATCGTTAAATACCACACTTGGAACTTCCGTTTTCTATATTTCCTGTCTTGTGTTAGAGTCTGAATTCAAAATTGATTAAATATATTTTTTTCCTCACCCATCTACACACAATACCCCATAATAACAAAGTGAAAACATATCTAATTTATGTAACTATTCACACCCCTGGGTCAATTAGAATCACCTTTGGCAGCTATTACAGCTGTATGTCTTTCTGGGTACGTCTCTAAGAGCTTTGCACACCTGAATTGTACAATATTTGCACATTATTCATTTTAAAATGATTCAAGCACTGTCAAATTGGTTGGTGATCATTGCTAGACAGCCATAGATTTTCAATGTACTCAGGAACATTCAATTTCATCTTGGTAAATGTGGCCTTGTGTTTTAGGTTATTGTCCTGATGAAAGGTGAATTTGTCTCCCAGTATCTGATGGAAAGCAGACTGAACCAGGTTTTCCTCTAGGATTTTAACTGTGCTTAGCTCTATTTAGTTTATTTTTATCTTAAGAAAACTTCTTAGTCCTTGCCGATGACAACCATACCCATAACATGATGCAGCCACCACCATGCTTGAAAATATGAAGAATGGTAGTCAGTGATGTGTTGTGTTTTTTGCAGTTTTTGCAGTTTTACTTTAGTGCCTTATTTCAAAAAGGATGCATGTTTTTGAATATTTTTTATTTTATACAGGCTAACTCCTTTTCACTCTGTCATTAGGTTAGCATTGTGGAGTAACTACAATTTTATTGATCCACTCACAGTTTTATCCTGTCACAGTCATTAAACTCCGCAACTTTTTTCAGTCACCATTGGCCTGTTGGTGAAATCCCTGAGCGGTTTCCTTCCTCTCCGACAACTGAGTTAGGAAGGACACCTGTATCTTTGTGTTTTGATGTTTACCAATCTACCAATAGGTGCCATTCTTTGAGTGGCAATGGAAAAACTCCCTGGTTTTGAATTGGTTGAATCTGTGTTTGAAATTCACTGACCTTACAGATAATTGTATGTGTGGGATACAGAGGTGAGGTAGTCATTGAAAAATCATGGTAGCTCTTCCTGCAGTCAAATTACCTAGTAGTCTCATGGTTGGAATGTTAATATTTTTCATAATTAATAAACATCCCATTTCTATGTTAAACAGTTTTGTTTTATTTCAGTCTTTGTGATGCATATAAAGTGTAATAATGATAGGGAAACTCAAAATGTAATAGATTTCAACTCTGTACCTGACATGGCACAGGCATCATATTTTTTTAAGCCCATTACCATGTGGGTGAAGTGTATACTTCTGTTTCAAAGGTGATTTATTTAAGACTACCAAGAAACACTGTGTGACCCTGATTTAGCACACTGCAGTAAATGGTTAAACACTATTACTGCACACAGAGTGAGTCCATGCAACTTATTATGTGACTTGTTAAGTACATTTTTACTCCTGAACTTATTTAGGCTTGCCATAACAAAGGAGTTGAATACTTAGACTCAAGACATTTCAGATTTAAAGATTTTATTAATTTGTAAACAATTCTAAAAACATAATTCCACTTTGACATTATGGGCTATTGTTTGTACTCCAGTGACAAAAAAAGTATACATGTGATCAATTTTAAATTCAGACATTCAAAAAATGTGGAAAAGTCAAAGGGTGCGAATACTTTCTGAAGGCACTGTATGTAATCGGATGGGATGATACAGTGCATTCGGAGAGTATTCAGACCAATTTACGGATCTTTCTGGTGTCCATTTCAGTAAGGGAGCTCCAACTCCCATCACCATTTGTCCTCATCATTCAGATTATTCAAATTCAATCATGAAGTGTTAAGAGAATGATTAGAGGGACACTAGAGCCGTTAGCGAGGGACTTTAGCAAGTTTGGTAGGCTACCCATCAACACCATTTCTGGATGGGATTGCGGTGACCAACTGGGAATTTGACTGTGGTCATGACTGGTGACTTTTGGTGTGGTGGTAATACGGTCACCGCAACAGCCCTATCTAGAGCGCACAATATTCCACCACGGCCAAGAAGATTTAGTGAAATAGCTGTAATCTAGTCAGGATCATTTTGAGATGAATGTAGACATTGTAAGGGAGTAATACATGCTTATGATAAATCTTACAATGTGTTAGTTGCATTATAAGAATTATACCTGCCCGTTTTTCTTTCTGCAATGCTGTGAACGTTTCTGAGTACAGTTGTCTGTTGATGCTATGGCAGCACAGTGTTGACTTTCAACCAACCCAACCATTTACACTGCTCTGTGTGGGAGTAGCATTTTGTCCTACTGATTGGTTTCCTCCTACACAGCAGGCCACAAAGACAGGCTCTGGAGTGCAATTCTGCGCCTGTTTACATTCATCAGGACAGAGAGCGCGAGACAGTTCTTTGCGAGAGAGTTCAAGCGAGCGAGAGAAAGCGTTCTGCCTTGGCAGTTGCACTGAATAGCAAGGAAGGCTTTCAATCCTGCATGTATTAGCACTTGATGAAAGATTATTATACAGTTGGCAGGCTACCAGTGTCCATTTGGTTGAACGGCTGTACTATACATTTAAACCTTTTGATTTGCACAAAGTAGTGGTCCAACATAATTCTTATTTTATCATGTCTGGTGTCCATCCACCTGTCAATGTGGTTCTCAGTGGTTAATCTCGGACACCCAGAAATAAAATCTCACGTAATTGCAATATATGCTGGATTTAGTTCTTGTGGAGAACATGTTAGATAATGTACTAAAGTCAGTATCAAAGTCTCTACCCCTCTCAACGAAAACACTCAGCCAGTTTCCCGAAGTCCATGGGCCAAAAGCTCCCTCCCCTTCCTAAATTCAAAAGAAATGCGAGCACCTGAGAAATCGTGATTTATCCAAATGATCAATGATGAACATTAAGCATACCGGAACAAAGTTCCTTGTGAGTCATGACATCCCAGTCTCTGTTGACAGATGCTACTACCATTTATGTTACGTGCATCTGTCCATGTAAGATTACGCAGTTGTATATCTCAGTGAGGTAGCTCTCTGATAAAGTATGACTTCTCACTGTTCAGTTGTCAATTACAAGACAACACACTACGCTCATGCATGGTGAAACTGCCATGACCACCGCTGCACTGCACTGGAGAATAAAGGATGTTGAAAAGAAAGCAATGCAAGGTGTCTCTACTTAGAGAAACATGGAGAGTGCTGCTTACTCAAAAATATATGCTGATATCATTGTCATAAACAGTTATTTATTTTTGAATGTTTTCCAGATAGTCTTATGTAACCACACATGTACAGTGCCTTCGGAAAGTATTCAGACCCCTTCACTTTTTCCACATTGTGTTACGTTACAGCCTTATTCTAAAATAGACTAAATACATTTTTGGCCCTCATCAATCTACACACAATACCCCGTAATGACAAAGCGACTACAGGATTAGACAATTTTGCAAATGTAGAAACAATAAAACAGAAATTCCTTGTTTACCTAAGTATTCAGACCCTTTGTTATGATACTCGAAATTAAGCTCAGGTGCATTCTGTTTCCATTGATCATCCTTGAGATTTTTCTACAACTTGATGTATTAAATTATTTTATTCCCCAGAATGACAAAGCAAAAACAGGTTAAGAAATGTTTGCAAATTTATCAAAAAAAAATAACAGAAGTACCTTATTTACATATGTATTCAGACCCTTTAATATGAGACTCAAACTTGAGCTCGTGTTTACATTAATCATCCTTGAGATGTTTCTACAACTTGGAGTCCACCTGTGGTAAATTAAATTGATTGGACATGACTTGGAAAGGAACACACCTGTCTATATAAGGTCCCACAGTTGACAGCGCATGTCAGAGCAAAAACCAAGCCATGAGGTCGAAGGAATTGTCCGTAGAGCTGCGAGACAGGATTGTGTCAAGGCACAGATCTGGGGAAGGGTAACAAAACATTTCTGCAGCATTGAAAGTCCCCAACAACACAGTGGCCTCCATCATTCTTAAATGGAAGAAATTTGGAACCACCAAGACTCTTCCTAGAGCTGGACGCCCAGCCAAACTGTGCAATCGGGGGAAAAGGGCCTTGGTAAGGGAGATGACAAAGAACCTGATGGTCACTCAGACCGAGCTCCAGAGTTCCTCTGTGGCGATTAGAGAACATTCCAGAAGGACAACCATCTCTGCAACATTCCACCAATCAGGCCTTTATGGTAGAATGGCCAGACGGAAGCCACTCTTCAGTAAAAGTCACATGATAACCCTCTTGGAGTTTGCCAAAGGGAACCTAAAGAACTCTCAGACTATGAGAAACAAGATTCTCCGGTCTGATGAAACCAAGATTGAACTCTTTGGCCTGAATGCCAAGCGTCACATCTGGAGGAAACCTGGCACCATCCCTACGGTGAAGCATGGTGGTGGCAGCATCATTTTGTGGGGATGTTTTTCAGAGGCAGGGACTGGGAGACTAGTCAGGATTGAGGGAGCAAAGTACAGAGACATCCTTGATGAAAACCTGCTCCAGAGCGCTCAGGAGCTCAGATTATGGGCGAAGGTTCACCTTCCAACAGGACAACAACCCTAAGCACACAGCCAAGACAATGTAGGATTGGCTCTGAATGTCTTTGAGGGGTCCAGCCAGAGCCCAGACTTGAACCCGATCTAACATGTCTGGAGAGACCTGAAAATAGCTGTGCAGCAATGCTCCCCATCCAGCCTGACAGAGCTTAAGAGGATCTGCAGAGAAGAATGGGAGAAATTCCCCAAATACCGGTGTGCCAAACTTGTAGCGTCATACCCAAAAATACTCGAGGTTGTAATTGCTGTCAAAGGTGCTTCAACAAAGTACTGAGTAAAGGGTCAGAATACTTGTTTAAATGTAATATTTACTTTTTTAAATTTTCTTTCTAAAAATCTGTTTTTTGCTTTGTCATTGTTCAATTGTATGCAGATTTGAGGGGAAAAAACTATTTAATCAATTTTAGAAAAAGGCTAATGTAACAAAATGTGGAAAAAGTCAACTGGTCCGAATACTTTCCAAATACACTGTCTCAGCTCTAATGGAGGCCTGTTTGTCTGTTATAGTTCACACTGTCGCTCTGAGCTGTCAACAAGCTGCTGAATGTGATACCACCTGCTGTACTTAAGACAGCAGTTTACCACTGTGATATTTACAGAAAGACTGCAAATTCCATGTTACACTGAGCTCAAAACGCTGTTCATACAGACTGATATTTCTAGAAAATAATGCATTTACACATTGTGGTATACGGAGCCATTATCAAAGGACAAAATGCAAGTTCAAAGTTACCTGAACTACAACGTCATATTTGATGTCAGAGAGATCAGTTATTTTGTTTAAGGTTCAAGCAAGGTTCTTTAACATGATAAAAGTATGCCAGAGGTTCAAAGGTTTGTCAACATCATTTTTTTCAAAACGATCTGCAGCTTTCAGATTTCAATGTATAATTTTGCCCTTTTGTGTGGATGGGCGGGAGTATTCAATTTGTTGCATAATTTTACCTTATTTAACATGAGGGGCTTCAGTTTTTTCAGTAATTCAGGCAGCTTTTTGGCGTATGTCTTTATTCCGTGTCTGGTTTATCTTTCTGGGTTGTTTCCCAGAACCATAAAACATGAGCAGTCCGACTGATGTATTATTGACTCTGTTTGACTCCATCCAAGCCGTTTCCTGGTGTGTTTCTTTCTGTCCTCACAGTTTCTCCCCCTGAAGCCTCAGATGTGTCTGCCAATCACCCCCTCTTTGTCTTGGAGGCTCCAGAGCATGAATCAGTCAGTCTGGGCATCTGGACATCCGTCTAGTTTGCACCCTCTGATCTCCCTCTGTTCCCCACTCTTCCTCTATCTCCAGTTTTCTAGTCATATGGTTGAAGATAGATACTACTCACCCATATTAGCTATATGTTTTACTCCCCTATCCGCCCACGCACGCACACACACACACACACACACAAACGGTTAGAATGGCATATAGTTCAGGCCGCCAGTCTCCCATCTCACTCTGCTGTCACCACCAGAACCACGGATCACCAAACACAGAGAGTGTTGAGATGGGACAGAGTGACATAAATATGAACTAAAAAGGAGAGCAGAATTGATATTCATCTTCAACACTGCAGCAGCATAGGCTAATAAAGAATGGGAGTGAAATTTAACCACTACAAAAAAAATGGGTAGAACCTGTTATGAAGAGGGATCGTAATGATGCTGCGATGTGTCAGGAGCAAATACTAACTAAATCAAATGTTATTTGTCACATGCTTCGTAAACAGCAGGTGTAGACTAACAGTGAAATGCTTACTTACAAGTCATTTTCCAACAATGCAGAGTTAAAGATAAAAGAATTTTAAAAATATGAATGTCCTCAGAATCCCCCATACACAGTAAAGCAATCAGCCTCGTTTATTGATTAACGTGACAAATATTTTGATGATATTTCAAATGATATTTGGAGAATAACACATCATCAATCAGGCATAAAATTCAAAGTCTGGAGGAATAATTGCTAGAGACATTCTGTTGAACTCGTTGTTTTTTTTGGGGGGGGGTACTGGACTGCTGTTTCTCATTTTACTTATCGTAAATGGTGTTGCTCAGGGGGGAACATAAATGCAGGGGGTGAAAACAGACATCAAACGCACTGAGAAGCGTTCAGTCACGTCTGCCTGTGTGTTCTGCATTGTGCCAGGCTGCACTATCATGGCAAGGTCTATCTCTCCAAACCACTGAGCGCTAACCTGCAGAATGAAGATAAAGAAATGGCTTCAATTTTTCCCATCAGAAAAAGTGTGGTTGTTAGAGCGGAGAATCCATCCTCATTTCCCTGGGACCTTTGATCAGGGATTACACAGGGAGCGTGGTGAGGATGGAACTCATTGTTTGGCCTGGGAAAGCTCATGGAGGTGCCTGAGGTGCACTGTCAAAGCCTCTGAAGTGAACAGTGCAACGTCCACTGTGAACCAGTCAGGGCCAGCACTCACGTTAGTGGATCATTAAACAATTGCTAACTTTCTTGGGTTGGCAGAAAACGCAGTAAACTTCAATTTCTCTGGTAATAACCCACTGATGCTAGAAGAGATTTTCTATTACATTTCCTTGAAATCTCTTGAATGAACTATTGGTAGCTTGGCTCTTAGAACTAATATAACAAGTTTTCTCATTAAGCTGTTTCTCCTCTATTCTTCTAGAAATTCAGTGTTTACTGTGAGTTTCTGGTGATTTCTTATGTGTTTGTTTACTATTAGTCCCTTGACTCTGACAGCAACAGACAACAAAACTAGGTTTAGGTGATGAATCCCACACAAGATCTGCGATCTATTGTATTCACCGTTATCAGAGACAAGTGTATTGAACAGCAGCCAGAAGACAATACTCTAACGTAGACCAACATAGTAACCAAAGCCTGCATCTATATTCCTCTGTATTATCCAGCACATCCCAGGAGAAGACTTGTCTGCAGTCAAAGAGGTAAAGGGAACACAGGTGTCCGAATTAAAAAGGTTAACCATTAGGTCTGTAGAGCTTTGGAGATGGATGGATTTCCACTGGCCCACAGGCACTTGTGAATTAAAGGTATGACAGTAAAAACTACAGTGTTTGAATGCTTCCACATGTACTGTGTTACTCCATGAAATCCTACACTCGAACGACAATGTCTGTGTATGTACAGTTGAAGTCGGAAGTTTACATACACCTTCGCCAAATACATTTAAACTCAGTTTTTCACAATTCCTGACATTTAATCCAATTAAAAATTCCCTGTCTTAGGTCAGTAAGGATCACCACTTCATTTTAAGAATGTGAAATGGCAGAATAATAGTAGAGAGAATGAATTAGTTCAGCTTTTATGTCTTTCATCACATTCCCAGTGGGTCAGAAGTTTACATACACTCAATTAGTATTTGGTAGCATTGCCTTTAAATTGTTTAACTTGGGTCAAACGTTTTGGATAACCTTCCACAAGCTTCCCACAATAAGTTGGGTGAATTTTGGCCCATTCCTCCTGACAGAGCTGGTGTAACAGAGTCAGGTTTGTAGGCCTCCTTGCTCACACACGCTTTTTCAGTTCTGCCAACAAATGTTCTATAGGATCGAGGTCAGGGCTTCGTGATGGCCACACCAGTACCTTGACTTTGTTGTCCTTAAGCCATTTGCCACAACTTTGGAAGTATGCTTGGGGTCATTTTTCATTTGGAAGACCCATTTGCGACCAAGATTTAACTTCCTGACTGATGTCTTGAGATGTAGCTTCAATATATCCACATAATTTTCCTCCCTCATGATGCCATCTATTTTGTGAAGTGCACCAGTCCCTCCTGCAGCAAAGCACCCCCACAACATGATGCTGCCACCCTCGTGCTGCACGGTTGGGATGGTGTACTTCGGCTTGCAAGCCTCCCCTTTTTCCTCCAAACATAATAATGGTCATTATGGCCAAACAGTTCTATTTTTGTTTCATCAAACCAAATGACATTTCTCCAAAAAGTACGATCTTTGTCCCCATGTGCAGTTGCAAACCATAGTCTGCCTTTTTTATGGCAGTTTTGGAGCAGTGGCTTCTTCCTTGCTGAGCGGTCTTTCAGGTTATGTTGCTATAGGACTCGTTTTACTGTGGATATAGATACTTTTGTACCTGTTTCCTCCAGCATCTTCACAAGGTCCTTTGCTGTTGTTCTGGGATTGATTTGCACTTTTTGCACCAAAATACGTTCATCTCTAGGAGACAAGGCGCGTCGCCTTCCTGAGCGGTATGATGGCTGCGTGGTCCCATGGTGTTCATACTTGCGTACTATTGTATAGATGAACGTGGTACCTTCAGGTTTTTGGAAATTGCTCCCAAGGATGAACCAGACTTGTGGAGGTCTACCATTTTTTTTCTTAGGTCTTGGCTGATGTCTTTTGATTTTCCCATGATGTCAAGCAAAGAGGCACTGAGTTTGAAGGTAGGCCTTGAAATACATCCACAGGTACACCTCCAATTGACTCAAATGATGTCAATTAGCCTATCAGAAGCTTCTAAAGCCATGACATCATTTTCTGGAATTTCCCAAGCTGTTTAAAGGCACAGTCAACTTCTGACCCACTGGAATTGTGATACAGTGAATTATAACTGAAATAATCTGTCTGTAAATAATTGTTGGAAAATTGACTTGTGTCATGCACAAAGTAGATGTCCTAACTGACTTGCCAAAACTATAGTTTGTTAACAAGAAATTTGTGGAGTTTTAATGACTCCAACCTAAGTGTATGTAAACTTTCGACTTCAACTGTATGTATTTATTATTTTGTTAATCCAATAAACATAAATTAGGCTGTACTATGAGAACGGGTAGCCTAACTACCGCATGAGAAAAATGATTGATCAGTTGGTCATGTGGGGAGGACATTTCCTTCCTTCCACCTCCCTCCTCTCTCTCTCCCCTCTCCCACTCCCCCTCTCCTCTCTGTGGATGCACGTTGTGATGTTATAGGGTTATAAATGGCTTCTCTGGCTGAGTTTAGATTAGATTTGTTTCTATGAGATTCATTCAAGCCCCAACTCTGGTCTCAGCGTTCTCGATACTTGTTTCTTTGATGAATACCTCCTGCCCTGTCAACAGCCATTTGCTAGATCCCTTTTCATAAACTCCTCCTCAGAGAGGCCAAAACTCTTCCTCTCACACTAAATGCCTCCGTCACTTCCACACCTTCTCTTGCTACTTTTACAAAGTCAGAGAAATACAGGACCTTGGAAGCAACAGTTATACTATAGCATGCGTGTAGATGTATTGTAATTGATAATTAAGAAGGGATTCATGCTCTGATTGTATATATTTGGACTCTGTTAATAGGACTAGGAGTAGTCTTTGGAGTGAGGCTATTTAATGTCAGTTGTGTAATGTAGAGTAAGTATTGATCAAAGGGGCCTCAGACTACTGTTCGTCATGCACCCTTAGGCCTGACAACATCCAGCATGCTTTAGTAAGATTTCAGTTATTCCCTCTCAGTGAAAGCCTCTCCAAGATATTGGCCAAATATCTACATTATCTGAGCTGCCTCAGGGTTGAGCAACATATGGGTTAGACACCCTGAACGTTTCATCTTAAAGCAGCAGGTACTATACCCCTAATGAGTAAACTCCAACATCGTTTCAGGAAGATTCACAACAGGCAAAAAGATATCTCTACTGTATCAACAATGTTTCGTTCTGATACACTACATGACCAAAAGTATGTGGACAGCTCGTCGAACATCTCATTCCAAAATCATCAGCATTAATATGGATTTGAGTTTTGATTTATTAGGATCCCCATTAGCCAACGCCAATGGTGACAGCTAACCTTACTGGGGTCCGACATATTACAAAAAAGACATTACAGACAAAAGACTTTACAATTCACATACAGTTGGTCCCCCCCTTTATTACTCTAACAGCCTCCACTCTTGATATTGGAACATTGCGGCGGGGACTTGCTTCCATTCAGTCACAAGAGCATTAATGAGGTCGGGCACTGATGTTGGGTGATTAGGCCTGGCTTGCAGTCTGTGTTGGTCCCTCCCTTTGCAATTCATCCCAAAGGTGTTTGATGGGGTTGAGGTCAGGGCTCTGTCAAGTTCTTCCACACCAATCTTGACAAATCATTTCTGAATGGACTTCGCTTTGTACTTGGGGGCATTGTCATGCTGAAACAGGAAAGGGCCTTCCCCAAACTGTTGCCACAAAGTTGGAAGCACAGAATCGTCTAGAATGTCATTGTATGCTGTTCTGTTACCATGAAAAACAGCCCCAGACCATTATTCCATTATCCAGGGTCCAATGGCTTTACACCACTCCAGCCGATCCTTGGCATTGTGCGTGGTGATCTTAGGCTTGTGTGCGGCTGCTCGGTTAACAGTTCTTGTGCAGACATTGCTTCCAGGGGTAATTTGGAACTCATTAGTGAGTGGTGCAACTGAGGACAGATGATTTTTACTAGCTACATGCTTCAGCACTCGGCGGTCCCGTTTTGTGAACTTGTGGCCTACCACTTCGCGGCTGAGCCGTTATTGCTCCTACACGTTTCCACTTCACAATAACAGCAATTACAGTTGTCCGGGGCAGCTCTAGCAGGGCATAAATTTGATGAACTAACTTGCTAGAAAGGTGGCATCCTATGACGATGCCACGTTGAAAGTCACTGAGCTCTTCAGTAAAGGCCATTTCACTGCCAATGTGCTTGATTTTATACACCTGTCAGCAACACGTGTGGCTGAACTAAACAAATCCACTAATTTGAAGAGGTGTCCACATACTTTTGCATATATAGCGTATGAAAGGATACAAAGGGGATTGCTTGCCATTATGATTAGTTCAGAAAGTCCTGTATCAACAGTCCTGTATCCAGCTCCTCCAGGCTGGATGACCACTTTAGCCCGGACCCTCCAGAGTGCAGGCACAGGTTGAACCGGGCTGTGGGGGAGCACTGGAGCTCTGGTGCATACCACTCGCACCTCTCCCTTAGGCTCAATGCCCACATTCGCCCGGCACGGGCGGAGCGCAGGCATAGGACGCACTGCACCCTCCCAGCACCCCGGAGACACAGCACGCAGAGCCGGCGCAGGATACCCTGGGCCGAAACGGCGTACCGGAGACCAAACACGCTGAGCCGGCACAATATGCCCTGGCTTGATGCCCACTCTCGCATAGCACTTGCGGGGGGCTGGCCTATAGCGCTCCGGGCTATGAGCGCGTACTGGCGACACCGTGTGCTCAACCGCATAACACGGTGCCTGACCAGTATAACGCTGCTTTCGGTACGCACGGGGAGTTGGCTCAGGTCTATCGCCTGACACCGCCAATCTCCCTGTCTGCCTCTCGTGCCTTACCTCATATCTCCGCCGCTCAGCTTTCGCTGCCTCCAGTTCTTCTATGGGGCGGCGATATTCCCCAGCCTGACTCCAGGGTCCCTTACCGTCCAATATCTCCTCCCAAGTCCAGGAGTCCAGAACCCTCTGCTCCTTGTTACCACGCTGCTTGGTCCGTTGGTGGTGGGTAGTTCTGTAACGGATCTCCTCTTTGTCTGAGGAGGAGTAGGAAGGATCGGACCAATGTGCAGCGTGGTAAGTGTTCGTTATTTTATTTAAATGCACTGAACACTAAAATACAAAATAAACAAACAAAGAACAACCGAAACAGTTCCGTCTGGAACTAATACAAAGACAGAAAACAACTACCCACAAATCATAGTGGGAAAACAGGCAACCTAAGTATGGCTCTCAGAGACAATGATAGACAGCTGCCTCTGATTGAGAACCATACCAGGCCAAACACATAGAAACAGAAACCCTAGACCTACAACATAGAATATAAACACACAGAACAAAACATAGAATGCCCACCCCAACTCACGCCCTGACCAAACTAAAATAGAGACATAAAAAAGGAACTACGGTCAGGACATGACAGTACCCCCCCGCAAAACCTAAACCCATAGGGGAGGGTCTGGGTGAGCATCTTTCCGCGGTGGCGGCTCTGGCGCGGGACAAGATTCTTCAAATAGCCACCCTTTGCCTTGATGATAGCTTTGCACACTCTTGGCATTCTCTCAACCAGCTTCATGAGGTAGTCACCTGGAATGCATTTCAATTAACAGATGTGCCTTCTTAAAGTCCATTTGTGGAATTTCTTTCATTCTTAATTTCGTTTGAGACAATCAGTTGTGCTGTGACAAGGTGGGGAGTGGGGTGGGTATACAGAAGATAGCCCTATTTGGTAATTCTACAACGTAGAAAATAGTAAAAATAAAGAAAAACTCTCGAGTGAGTAGGTGTTCTATAACTTTTGACCGGTAGTGTGTGTGTGTATATATATATATATATATATATATATACTACCATTCAAAAGTTTGGGGTCACTTAGAAATGTCCTTGTTTTTGAAAGAAAAGCCATTTTTTTGTCCATTAAAATATCATCAAATTGATCAGAAATACAGTCTAGACATTGTTAATGTTGTAAAGCGCTATTGTAGCTGGAACCGGCTGATTGTTTATTGTTTATCTGCATAGGCCTACAGAGGCCCATTATCAGCAACCATCACTCCTGTATGAAATGCAATTGTGAGCTTGCTCATGTTTGTGAGATAGAATTGTAATGAGTTGAATTAGAACAAGCATTTAGGTTTAGGGTTGTAGTTCTAGAAATACATATAATGGCACGTTGTGTTAGCTAATCCAAGTTTATCATTTTAAAAGGCTAATTTATCATTAGAAAACCCTTTTGCAATTATGTTAGCACAGATGAAAACTGTTGTTCTGATTAAAGAAGCAATAAAACTGGCCTTCTTTAGACTAGTTGAGTATCTGGAACATCAGCATTTGTGGGTTCGATTACAGGCTCAAAATGGCCAGAAACAAAGACTTTCTTCTGAAACTCATCAGTCTATTCTTGTTTTGAGAAATAAAGGCTATTCCATGCGAGAAATTGCCAAGAAACTGAAGATCTCGTACAACGCTGTGTACTACTCCCTTCACAGAACAGCGCAAACTGTCTCTAACCAGAATAGAAAGAGGAGTGGGAAGCCCCGATGCACAACTGAGCAAGAGGACAAGTACAGTAGAGTGTCTAGTTTGAGAAACAGATGCCTCACAAGTCCTCAACTGGCAGCTTCATTAAATAGTACACGCATAACACCAGTCTCAACGTCAACAGTGAAGAGGCGACTCCAGGATGCTGGCTTTCGAGGCAGAGTTCATCTGTCCAGTGTCTGTGTTCTTTTGCCCATCTTAATCTTTTATTTTTATTGGCCAGTCTGAGATATGGCTTTTTCTTTGCATCTCTGCCTAGAAGGCCAGCATCCCGGAGTCGCCTCTTCAGTGTTGACGTTGAGACTGGTGATTGTCATAAGTCTTGTGTCTGAGCCGTTGAGTTGCGACTCCACTTTGTCTCTGTACTGTACTGACGTGGAGGGCATAGATGATTTCCACTTTCACTCTGGAACAGAGTGGTTTGGAACAGAGTAAAAAGTGTCAAAAGAACCAGACCCTCATTCCCAAACTGTAAGATATTTTCTTCTCAGTGCCATAGCAACTGATAGAGTGAAATTACATCTTGTCCAAACACAGAACATTCTGTACACAATACAAGCAATCCTACGCTCTCTGCTTTATTGTTCCCTTATGACTGATGAAAAATAAAACCCATGATGGAAAATAACATCTGTGCATGTGGTGAAAAAATAAGATTCCATTGTGTTTGTCTAAATAGCCTATGCCTATGATTGCATGGAATAGATTAAACAAATCAAATTTTCGCTGCAGAAAGGTTATAAAAGATGCATAATGCATTTTTGATGTCTTGTCTAATAGCACGTCATATTTGATGCAAGGCGATGAGCCATATTAAGAAGAGCCGTCTCTTTATGTTGGATGGGAAATGGTGGTTACTAATATGAGCGTAGAGGTGAAGTTCTTCAACCCCGTCTTGCTTAACCAATGACACCTCTTATCAACGGCATGATGTGCATAATGACTGTCAGTGATGTGCTGGATTTAGTCATGTGTAAAAACATAGATCAGTCATCATTGACTACAATAAAGTCACAAGACTGCAAAAATTGCATGTCTCAAATCAAACAGAGAGGGAAAAGACAGTTGTGTGGCTTGTAAGTTGTGGTTGTAATTATGATTTTCTCCTTGGTTAAGAAATGCTGTGTCTCTTCCAGAGCTATGTGTTTGCTGGTATGTGTGCCACCTGATTGGCTCTGTTGTGTTAATGAGGTTATGAGGGGCGGCCTGCCAAATCTCCATGTCTACGTGATGTCAAATAAAACATTTTCACCACGCTGACAGTATCCGAAATGTTCCAAATCTCATAGTCCCCAAATGGTTTCCTTTCTATTCTCCATCCCAATCTTACCCACTGAAATTGGATGGCATACCCTCTTAATATGATTGATGTCCCTGACAATCTTATATGAACTGCACCATAGTATAGTGTGTGTCTGCGCGTGTGCCATTGTTCCCTGACAATTGTTTGTTTACCACTAAGAAAACACAGTTCACATATAACAAAACACACACACACTTTGTGCTGCCTTCAAATGTATGTCCAGAAGGCAAGACACAAATCCTTGATAATCAGTCTAGTTTATGCATCTGTAACTGAAGAGCCCCTTGCAACTGTATAATTTAACAAATGTGCAGCACAATGTTCAATTTAGACAAATTATACAGTTTATAATAAATGCCGTTTTGATAGGGGAAAACAAGCATTAGAACTGTGATATCTACTGAACAACAGTAAACAAACAATGCATAAAATATACAACTAGATGCATTTGAAGCAATTAGGAATAGCCTAGTCAAATAGTGCGATGAATCTCTACCAGTGTTGCACATTATTTTGTAGCATGTGGCTAAACTGGCTATCCTCCTCTTTTAGGTGATTTGCCTTATCTTCTTTTAAGTGAAACACCATTAAAACCATGTGTCCAGCTTGTCCAACTTGAATGATCTGTATGTTGCAGTTGATGAGATCAAATGACTAAGCACAGAGTTGAAGAACTCTGACGCCACAGAGAGCTCTTCAGCATCAGAACGTGGGATCAGTGACAATCTGCAGGATTTCTGCAGGAAAGCTCAAAATGGCATATAGAGCTGGGGGTTACAATCTAATAGGCCTCTTCCATACTCTCCCCCCTGCAGAAAGCAGATCACTGCCTGAGAAATAAGCAGCATGGGTAGATGTTGGTTGCAGAAAGACCCTCAGAGAATGAAAGCATTAAGGTTTGTTCTTCTCTGTCTGGTATCCCTAGGCCAAAACTCATCAAATGACATGGAAAGAGTGGGCTCAGAGATGGCTGAGAGAATCCTACAGTATATGACTCTTCATCTGTGTCACACCAATTGGCTTCCCTTCTATGTGTAACAGACGTCACACTGTTTGCTTAGTGAGTACCGCTTTCTTCCTGATTCGGCTCACAGAGGATTGAATCCAGGACCTCCATCGGCGACATTTCAAGCTAGCTGTGGAGTGATTTTACGGTATGTTCATAACACTGTTAGGCTACATGTAGACAAATGCTCCCTCACATACAAGTTTTGACAACCTGAAATACATGTAGGATAGATAATGAAGATATTTATACTTTAGCTGTATTCACAGCATTGAAGGATGAGGTATTTATACCCCTCACCAAGGGACTGGAGATGCATGTCATAGACACTGCCTTATCCCAGAGATTTTATACAGCCAAAAATAAATGATCATAATCCCACAAATCTGATCCACAGAATATTCTCTGTAACCCTCTAGATCCTGACAGTCAACTAATCACTTCACCCTTAAGGGAAAATGTCCTCACAGGAATAGCTCTATAAAGGGTCTCTGTAGATTAAGACGTGTTAAGAATTCCTGTAAGTTTATATCATTCATGCATACAAAAAGTATTAACCAAGACTGAAATGCCCATTTGGGTATATGCTGGCCGTTGCGAACAAGCTATTTATACAGTCATGTTTTCATCTTGCCTTCACGAGTAAAGAGAGAACACAAAGAGTGCTTCTATGTTTACAGTAAATTGCTAATTATGGGTTGTGTGATCTACTACATATCGGTGAACTGTTTGAACTATACTCTCACTCTTGAGCCTATGCTCTCGAGACTACAAGGTGAGCTGCCTGTTCTAGAATGCTTATTGTGTGTGTTGTGCTCAGAATCTTGTGGCCAGTACCATTTAAATCTCTGGTAGGTACATCTAATATGGGCTGTTCCAGAACGCCTATTGTGTTGTGCTTTCAGTCTTGTGTCGGTACATCTAAGGTGGGCTGTTTTCGTTAACCTCGTCCAGTGCCATAAACGCGTCACCACAAACGAGTCACCACTCAGGGGAGGTGATTAGGGAAAGGGGGATACCTAGTCAGTTGTACAACTGAATGCATTCAACCGAAATGTGTCTTCCGCATTTAACCCAACCCCTCTGAACCAGAGAGGGGGCTGCTTTAACACCCTAAGGTTGATGTCCGCACCCGCACGGAAACCTAATTAGCATACTAAACAAATCCCCATAAGAATCTGTCAGTTTAAGATAGAGATATATTTTGGGGGGGGCTCCTGAGTGGCACAGCGGTCTAAGGCACTGCATCTCAGTGCTAGATGTGTCACTACAGACCCTGGTTCGATTCCAGGCTGTTTCACAACCGGACGTGATTGGGAGTCCCATAGGGTGGTGCCGGGGTAGGCCGTCAGTGTAAATAAGAATTTGTCCGATCCTTAAGAGGTTTTAACTGACTTGCCTAGTTAAATAAAGGTTTAAAAAAATGTTAAATGCTTTTTTTGCAATGGATGAGTCCCAATCCATCGCATCAGCTTATGTCACATTTCCGTATCTGCTGTGAAAGGTGTCAGAGCTAGATCTGTGTTTGTCAGACTATGAGACATCCCGATAATCGGTCTTCTCACAAAATCATCTGTAGTGTCCGAACGGTTTGAAATACAAACTATTATTAATCAATGTCCACGTCACAGTGCCCGGGGAGCAGTTGTTGTTGGGGGTTAAATGCCTTGCTTAAGGCCAGAACGGCAGATTTTTCCACCTAGCCAGCTCGGGGATTTGAACCAGTAACCAGCCTAATGCTCTTAACCTCTAGGCTACCTACCTATTATACTCTAGCCTGGTTAATGGTCCTTACTGACAGCACTTAATGAAAATAAATGGAGGGCTGAAAGACTACACACAAGGAAGGAAGAGATTCTCCATCACTACGTGTTTCACCTTGTTTTCATGTTTAAGTAATCCCTTTTTACACTCAAGGGAATTAGGCCTAACACAAACAGAATGATCAGATTACTATGGAACCACAGGGGAATCAAATAGTAGGTCCTAGGCACACAGTGCTTCCTTTCCTTTTTGAGTTTTCAATTGTACCACAGTGTGCTGGAGAAGGGCTTTCTTTAATGTGACTGTAGTAGAGACAATAAGGGCATCTCCAACACTTCATTAGTTTTCCATTATTATATTTTGCATTAGGCATATCAGCCAGAGTGAGTGCTATGATTAAATTTGCTTATTTCCATCAGACATAAACAGACTGAAAAATGACACGATTGGGGGGGTCATTTGGTTAATTGTGACTTAACTTGCCAATCATCCTTGGATTGAATGGACACCATGGCCATGGTAATACATACGAGGTACATAGAAAGCAAGCACAACAACTTATGATTGCTTTTAGCCTTTTGTTTTCTGTCTCCTCTGTCTTCATTTCTGTATTCTGCTTAATGTACATGAGAAAATGTCTGTTGGCATAGCACTTAAGCTTTGAAAGAGATGTATTCCTGTGTAACGAGTGTTGGAGGAAAAGTAGTAAGGGACTTCTGCAACAAATCTTCACATCAACTGACCTGCTTATGATAAATAACAAAGTCAGGCACTTGGCTAAACTGTGACTACACCCTTAGCTAACACACCACCGGGTGACTCTCACAGTGTAATTAAAAGACATTCCCTTGAAATCCTGTCGACTAGGGAAGCTGTCTAAGAGATCATATGGGTGCCAGATAAACAACCCCTCCCTCAGTGAGTCTAGCTATGTTGCATCCTCTTCTCTCCAGCTCTCTTCCCTAACTACTCTCCTCTGCCAACCCCTCAATCGCTGTCGTTCCCACGCTCAACACCCCCCAAGCCCAACTTCCATCTCTCCCTTTCTTCTGCCCACACCCCAACAGCCCTCTGCATTATCTCGTTCCTTCTCCCAGTCTGGTATAGTTGGGCAAGACTGCCCTCTAGTCATAACATTGGTTTCCTTCTTTCCTCTCGCTTGTCAGTCCATCCCCCCTCCGTGCTGCAGTCCCTGTGTGTCTTTAGTTAGGTGGAGCCAACTGTGTCGTGGAGAAAGACTGCCATCTACTGTCTTTAGTATCCTCTGGATGTTTCTGAGCTATTCTCTTTGTGATATGGCGTCAGTAAGGTAGGACAACACTGCCACCTGCTGCATTAAAATGTGACAAAAAAAAGTAGCTAGTCATTTCAATTGAAAAAAAACATTTAGTGGCTCTGCTTGTGTTAAATACTTTCCTATAGCTACACAATGTCTGTCTTCATGGGGCATGTTTCATTGCCTGTAGATATATTGTTGCAACAAACTTGACATGGATGTGATTCAAATATGATAATTACATTGCTTTTTATGGAACATTTATGGAATATTTGCTGTACATTATTATATTTTTTTCATACAATACAGGCCACTTACTTAATTTATCTGTAATTAGCCTAATCTGTAAAACATGTGCATCTTATTATAACTGTAGCTGCAAGACTCCCTCCACCCCCATCTCACTCTGTTTTTAGACTGTCGGAGCTGTTCCTGACTTTTAACAGCAGCTCACTCACACAGCTACACCTGAAGGCAGACACTCTCACACAGTGGTTCCATTGGTCTTCTCTTTATGTCTCCTTCTCACCATATCTCTTCTATTTGGACTCTGACTTACATGGCTCTCTGCCTTCCTCCCACATATACAGTCTTATTCAATACATTTTCACCTAATCTCTCACACACACAGACAGATGGGCCTATGTCAGAACTGGTAATACCCAGTGTTAATCAGTCTTAATCTATTTACATTGTGCTAATTAAAACATTGTTCATTGAGTGATATTTTGGTTCACTGTCAATTGATTAATCTACTCTATAAACCACTGAGTTTTAATGAGCAATGTTGTGATTTCTGACAGTGAGATGAAAGGTTGTCCGAATGCTTAGCCTACATACCACAGCCAGCAGGTGGGGGAACTAGACCTATTTTGATCGCTGACTGCTCGGAGCACTAAACAACAAACACCACTGATTGTCAGCACGCCCCACAAAATGGAATCACGTACCCCCAGTCAGAGGCACATTACAGCTAGCGAAGAATTTGCCCGAAACAAGATGATTTGTGCACATTAGTGTATGCGCTTATGCCTGGGAGGCCACCCAGTTACAAAACCAATGCAGTTCTGCTAACCCGGTGAACTTGTGTATGGGCGATTCCATGGAAGATTAAAATATTTTTGTTATGTCAGATTGTTTTGGCAATTCTCACATAAAAACTGAATTAGGAGGAAGGATGTTTGAAATAATTTTTACATTTGTATCACAAACAATTTGAGATAATCATGATGAAAGTGGACATTTTAGAACCTTTTTAGACCTATGTATGTTTCCTGTAAGACCCTATGATCTGTGAACCGTACATGATACAGACAACATATTGGTGTTATTGTACTCCTTATAGTGTGCTCTAAAATATGGCGTATGTCTTGATTCAAGAATATAACACATTTTAAATACTAAAGGTTTTGTGTTTCAAGCACAGAACGTTTAGTATTTAAAATGTGTTGTATATTTGCTCAATTGGAAATGTATGGGCCTATTGCAACCATCGATGAGCAGATTAACGGCAGCTGATCTCTCATTACACCATCAATACGCGCTAAAATCAGCCGAACTGCTTCTTCTTCTATGGTATTATTGCGGTCAGAAAACAAATGATAGAGGTGCATGACGGTGAAGCTGCCATGTACTGTACTGGAGTGTATAGTCAATCACAGTTTACAGAATAAATGAAGAAAGAAACAAGCATGAAGAAAAACTAAACTCTCCTACCTAAAATAAGAAAAGAGCTCTACTAACTTCTAACAAACCGTCCCCCATCACCCAATTCCCTTCCAACCAGATTTTCATGCGAATATTCAAAAATCTGCATAAAACAATACGCGCATTTTCCCACCAGAGATGTTTCCATCAAACTGAGTTTTTTCAACTCTACTGATGGTTTTGTCACAAAAACTGTTGGGTTATATAGCAAATGTTCCCATTGTGGTCTTGACACATGCGCTCTAGCCAACAGCTCGCAGATAAGAGCAATATTGTTTGTAAGCATCAATCATCATGTCACCAGAATAATCGCACCATGTCAACATAAATTTGGAGTCACGCGATGATTTGATGTGTGGTCCTTCCACTACAACTCAGGAAACCATGCAGTTTATTATGAGGAGTTTGACAGCATGGTTTAAATGCACGGTGATGAGCTTGATGCTCCTTTCCAATAAATATCAAGGATCTTCTTCTGGTGACATGATGATCGATGCTTGAATGCCGTTTGACAAATAAAAATATTTTTGCTCTTATCCATAATAATCTCATCGTGTAGACTAGCCAAACTGCACATTTTCTTATTTAAAGCAACAGTTTTTGTGACACAACTATCGGTAGAGTTAAAAATGCAACAGAAGCACGTTGAACTTTAGATTTTAGATTTTAATTGGGTACATAAAAACGTAAGCAAAAAAGTACATTGTGTGCACCGTGTCATCACGCACTGATTTAAATCCATTTGGTGGAAACACCAGTGTTGGGAAAATGAGCATATTTTCGTTATGCGGATTCTAGAAGAATCGCATGAAAATCTAGCTAGTAACCAGATTTCCATTCAACCTTTTTATGGGAGTAAAGTACATGTAGAATAAAACATTTCATGACGGGCATGATGGAAACAGAACATTTTTCGGCCAAACAAAATAATCTAGAGAAGATGGGCTCTTTTTGTGTCTGTAAAATTAATTATGAGAGAAACACCAGTGGAAACGCTTTTATGCGCAAAGATTGATATACTGTAATAACCATCATATTGAAGTAAACTTGGAGTCACGCGATGACATGTTGTGTGGTCCTCCCACGACAACTCGTCAGGAAAGCATGCAGTTTCCTAGCCTACAGATTAAATAAATGATGATGAATTTCACAGGGTGGTGAAAGTGCAAAGTGATGAGCTTGATGCTCCTTTCCAACAAATATCGGGGGTCTTATTCTGGTGATATGATAATCGATGCTTGGCTGCCGTTTGACACATTCAAATAATCTTGCTTGTTTGTCCATTATAATAACCTCATCATGTAGGATATACGTGCGCACTAGATTTCTTCTTCAATGAGTCGGATGCAACGAACATACTGCTCTTCACAGAACAGGCCCAAATCCACGTCATTTGTAAGAAGAGGCTGGCGAGCGGGATAACTGACAAAGGGATAATCCGCATTTACCCTCAATTCTATTGGCAAACGTATCACTGGAGAATAAACTGGATGTGCTCCAGATCTTTTTGTAGCTGTCTATTTACCACCACAAACCAATGCTGGCACTGTCTGCACTCAACGAGCTGTAGAGGGCCATAAGCAAACAATAAAATGCTCCTATTGGCTGGGGATTTTAATGCAGGAAAACTGAAATCCGGTTTACCTCATTTCTACCAGTGTGCAACTAGAGAGAAAAAAACTCTAGATCACCTTTACACCTTTACAAAGCTCCATTTGGCAAATCTCCTATTCACATACCGCCCCAACAGATCCACAAATTCTCACATACACACATCTACAACAGACTACACCCAGCCTCCCCTCACTGGGCTTGGCAGAAGTCTGTGTTATAGGCTGATGGGCGCAATACAACAACAGCTCAACATCCCGGTCAAACTGATGACCTGCAGCCAGGCTGACCTGCAGTCAGAACAACATTAAGATGGAGACAGAGCAGTCTGAGAGTGAATTGAACAACTGATGGTTCATAATCCTAGTGAGAATGCATACACACTCGTTCAGTTCGCCTAGATGAGTTCGGCAGCCAAACCAAAGCATGCTGATGCCTTTACGGGCCCTTCCCAACAATGCAGAGAGGAAGAAAATATAGAAATAATAGAAAAGTAAAACACATAATGGTAAAAGTAGTAATACACAAGGAGTAATGATAACTTGGCTACATACAAGGGGTACCAGTACTGAGTTGATGTGCAAGGGTACGAGTTAATTTATGTAGACATGTACAAGAATAAAGTGACCGATAGTTAACAGTAGGCCAATGTCAATTAGTGAGAGCAGAGAGTTGTCAAGAGGAGAATACTCCTTCTTGAAGCCCCATAGGCCATAGACTGCTTGGTTAACCAACTGGGTATAGTCGGCCAGTAACACTTTATACCAAGTTGCTGGGTTGCTGTGTCACCTAGGCAAGGGTGTATGATGTTGAAAGACCCGAAACACCCGATGACCTCAGGTTACATCGCTGAAGATCTGAGAAGATGTATTTTTCAAACCGTCGAGCGGGCCCAACCAGTGACGACCGGGAACAGACTGGTTGACTATCAAGAATAGAGTTGTGATGGCTGGAGAGACAAGAAGGCAACAGGGGCAGCAAGGTTTGGCAGACCAATCTGCATTTTCTGAGAAGAAAAGACCGATACCAAGCTAAAGATCGACTTATAAATCCCCAGTGGTGCCCTTGAGGGGGTAGGATGAGCACCCCAGCTTGATGGACCAAAGGACACCGACACTTGGCAAAAGAATAATGACTACGAGTACAGAATGTGTTTGCAGGAAAGACTGCAAGAACCCGCGTGGCCTCAAGATACACCAAGCTAGGATGAAATGCGTGCAGGTGGTGTCCATGGCCCGGAGTTACCCCACAGCAGTGGTGGAAAGTACTTCAGTGAAAATACTTTAAAATACTACTTAAGTAGTTTTGGGGGATATTTGTACTTTACTTTTCATTATTTTTACTCTACTATTTATATTTTTGACAACCTTTACTTTTACTTCACTACATTCATAAAGAAAATAATGTTCTTTTTAATCTATACATTTTCTCTGACACCCAAAAGTACTTATTACATTTTGATTGGCTAGCAGGACAGAAAAATTATCAAATTCATGCACTTATCAAGAGAACATCTGTAACGGCGTTCTAAATCTGCATCCTCCTCGGACGAGGAGGAGCATGGGTCGGACCAACACGCAGCGAGGTATGTAGACATAAATGAATTTATTTGAAATACAAAGACGAACACGAAAACACTTGGAAAATTACAAAATAAGAAAACGACGTAGACGAAAACCTGAACATGGAACTTACATAACTACACGCAGAACTCACGGACAGGAACAGACTACATCAAACGAATGAACAGCCAAAACAGTCCCGTGTGGTGCACATACACAGACACGAAAGACACAGGAGACAATCACCCACAAACAAACAGTGTGAACAGCCAACCTATATATGGTTCTCAATCAGAGGAAAACGTCAAACACCTGTCTCTGATTGAGAACCATATAAGGCTGATTACAAGACCTAAACATAGAAACACAAAACATAGAAATGCCCACCCACACTCAAGCCCTGACCGACTAACACATACAAAACAACAGAAAATAGGTCAGGAACGTGACAGGAACAGAGAGAGAAGTTGTTTTGGTTTTTCAAGACTGCTATTGACCTATACTGTATGTGTTGAATAGGACTCAGAAGCTCAGCTCTAGCTAAGATGGCTGCTAGACTCATGCTTTCGTCATCGTAACATTGTTGGGGGCTCGTCCGGGATCTGTACTTTGATACA
>NC_036842.1:15335323-15408373 GCF_002910315.2 Salvelinus sp. IW2-2015
ACAGACACAGACACAGACACAGACACAGACACGAAAGACACAGGAGACAATCACCCACGAACAAACAGTGTGAACAGCCAACCTATATATGGTTCTCAATCAGAGGAAAACGTCAAACACCTGTCTCTGATTGAGAACCATATAAGGCTGATTACAAGACCTAAACATAGAAACACAAAACATAGAAATGCCCACCCACACTCATGCCCTGACCGACTAACACATACAAAACAACAGAAAATAGGTCAGGAACGTGACAACATCCCTGGTCATCCCTATTGCCTCTGATCTGGCGGACTCACTAAACACAAATGCTTTGTTTGTAAATTATGTCTGAGTGTTGGAGTGTGCCCCTGGCTATCCGTAAATAAAAAAACAAGAAAACTGTGCAGTCTGGTTTGTGGAGAGGAAGGAAGTGGAGAGCTCAGGATGCAGTGAGCAGGCTGAGTCACGGCTACGGTGTGTACAGTAACTCCCGGAAGAGCAGGCCTTGGTAGCATTACAACACCATGCTACGACAAGGCCCAAGTGAAAGACAGGCGGAAGCTGGTGCAGGAGGAAGTGTTAGCAGTAGTCAAGGAGGAGGGGGCCAGCAGGATGGTCGGAATGTGGCAACAAGGCAACAAGATGGTCCGAGCTATGGAAGGCCGAGCCCTATCGCATCAAGTTCTTGATCCAGGCAGTCTACGATGTCCTGAAAATGAAAAGGAGAGCCGGTCTAGGACCTCAGATGCAATAGTTCATTAATCAACGTTTCGACAGCCAAGTTGTCTTCATCAGGGTATAGTCTATGATGTCCTACCAAGTCCATCTGACCTGTTCTGCTGGGGCAAGGTCGATTCACCATCATGCTCTCTGTGTCTAAAAGGAGGAACACTTGAGTACATCCTCAGCTGTTGCTAAAAAGCCATAGGCGAGGGTCGTTATCGCTTGTTCTACAACTTGGTGCTTAAAGCCATAGCGGATACCATCTGCAGTGGGACTAGCCACTGGAAGCTATCTGGCCGGCTGGGAGGAACAGACCTACCTATCTGGCTGGACCGGACCTACCTAACTATCTGTCTATCCGGCCACATAGTTAGTTAGGTATGGTCCGGCCAGCCAGCTGACCCCAACTATCTGTCCGATCTGGTAGGCCGGGTCTACCTAGCTCTCTGGCCGGGCCTATCTATCTGACCGCCGGGCCGGGCCTATCTATCTGACCAACGGGCCAGGCCTATCTATCTGACCGACGGCCCGGGCGTATCTATCTGCCCTATCTATCTATCTATCTGGCTGGCTGGCCGACCGCACCAGACCTACCTTCCTGTCTGGCTGGGAGGACCGACCTACCTATCTATCTGGCCGGCCAGGAGGCCCGGACCTATCTATCTGTCTGGCCGTCCAGGAGGACTGGACCCACCTACCTATCTGGCCGGCCGGGAGGACCAGACCTACCTATCTGGCTGGCAGGGAGGACCGGACCTACCTCAATATCTGGCTGGGAGGACCAGACCTACCTATCTGGCTGGCAGGGAGGACCGGAACTACCTCAATATCTGGCTGGGAGGACCGACCTACCTATCTGGCCGGCAGGGCCGGGAGGACCGGACCTACCTATCTATCTGGACAGCGGGGAGGACCGGACCTACCTATCTGGCCGTTCGGGAGGACCAGACCTGTCTATCTGGCCGGACCAGACCTACCTAGCTCTCTAGCCGGACCTATAAGACCGACCAGCCGGGCCTATCTAACTAGCCGGCTGGCCGGACCTACCTATCTGGTCGGCTGGCAGGACCATACCTACCTACCTGGCCGGCCGGCTGAACCAGACCTACCTAGCTCTTTGGCCCGCCGGCCAGACGGGAGCTACCTAACTATCTAGCCGGCAGGCTTTACCGGACATACCTATCTATCTGGCCAGACCGGACCTACCTATCTGGCCGGCTGGACCGGGCCTACCTATCTGGCCGGCTGGCCGGATAGGTAGTAACTACCTATCTTGCCGGCAAGCCAGACAGACCTATCTGGCCGAACCTACATATCTGGTTGGCCAGACCTATCTGCCCGGCCGGCCGAACCTACTTATCTGATTGGCCTGACCTATCTGGCCAGCTGGATGGTCATAGTTATCTGGCCGGCCGGCTGGACGGTCCAAGCTATCTGACCGGCAAGACCTACATATCTGACCTGCCTGCCAAACCTACCTATTTGTCTGACTGACTGGACCTACCTTTCTGGCCTGCCGGACATATCTATCTGGCTGGATGGCCTGCTGGACCTAGCTATCTCGTCGGCCGGACCCACCCTTCTGGCCGGCAGAACCTACCTATATCTATTTGGCTAGCCGGACGGCTGGACCTACATAACATGAGATAATTAGTACAATTCCCTTTCCTAATAAACAACTATGGAAAGGTACATCTCCCTTGTCTCACATACCCTTAATATATAAACAATCAATCCCTAATATATACAAGACAATCACAATATGATAAACAACAGGCACCAAAAAGCATTTCCTTCTCGTCCACGTAATATAATCTTACGACTCACTTTTGAGACATGCTACTATTTTTTCTGTGAGAACTTGAAACTACCTATGGAGGTTATAAGATTCAAATTCTTCGGAAGACTATTCCAAAGAATGGCAGTGTATTTCCCCATACCACTTTTGAATCTAAAAGGAACAACGTCAGTTTCACTCCTTCTAGTGGAATAGTTACGGTTATCCTGTACCAAGTTAAATTACTTACAGTACATAGGTACCTGGGGACAATCTTATGTACAAGACACAATTTAATCTGAGAGACTCTCTCCTCCACTTTGAGCCATCTAAGGCTTTCAAGGTGGGAATGGTCAAAATGCGTAAGTGCTGGAAGTTTCAGTATAATCCTGACTAAAATGTCTATCTTGGGGGCGCTTTTGTACCAGGAAGAGCACGCAGAGTCAAAGCCATACCTGTTGCTGACAGGTGTATAAAATCGAGAACGCAGCGATGCAATCTCCATAGACAAACATTGGACGTAAAATGGCCGGAAGAGCTCAGTGACTTTCAACGTGGCACCGTCATAGGATGCCGCCTAAGTCAGTTCATCAAATTTATGCCCTGTTATAGCTGCTCCGGTCAACTGTAAGTGCTGTTATTGTGAAGTGGAAACATGTAGGAGCAACAACGGCTCAGCCGCAAAGTAGTAGGCCACACAAGCTCACAGAATGGGGCCGCTGAGTGCTGAAGCGCGTAGTGCTTAAAAATTGTCTCACGACCAAGTTCCAAACTGCAACTTCAGCAAAATAACTGTTCGTCAGGAGCTTCATGAAAAGGGTTTCCATGGCCGAGCGTCAGCTGGAGTGGTATAAAGCTTGCCGCCATTGGACTCTGGAGCAGTGGAAACGTGTTCTCTAGAGTGATGAATCACGCCTCATCATCTAGCAGTCTGAAGGACGAATCTGGGTTTGGCGGATGCCAGGAGAACACTACCTGCCCGTTTGCATAGTGCAAACTGTAAAGTTTGGTGGAGGAGGAATAATGGTCTTGGACTTCTTTTCATGTTCGAGCTAGGCCCCCTAGTTCCAGTGAAGAGAAATCTTAATGCTACAGTATACAATGACGTTCTAGACGATTATGTGCTTCCAACTTTGTGGCAACAGTTTGGGGAAGGCCCTTATCTGTTTCAGCATGACAATTTCCCTGTGCACAAAGCGAGGTCCATACTGAAATGGTTGACTGACCTGCACTGAGCCCAGAACTCAACCCCATCGAACACCTTTGGGATGTTTTTGAAATATTTAGGACTAACTTATTTCTCGCTACCTATTCTGAAACTGACTGCAGCTTTTTTTTTAATTTTGCAGTAATTTCAGTCGCTGTAGTAGCTGACATGTATAGTGTTGAGTCATCCGCATACATAGACACACTGGCTTTACTCATTGTGTCTCTGAGTTGTCGTAATGCTGCAGCAAATGTACATTATCCCAGGGGCGTTGAAATTCACAATGTAAGTAACCTAATATTTGTCCCTCTAACTCCCCTGAATGCCCCTGTCGATCCTATAGCTATTGTATACAGTAATCATGTGCCGATGAACCAGAGTTACACTGTTATCACTGAGGCGGTGTGCTCTAGTAGGAAGTCCACTGTATGCGGCTCACCCTGCACTGTCAGCTAAAACATAAATAATATTGTCATGTCTACTTCTGATAAACTTCTCAGTAAAGCAATAAAAACAATCCCAGAAAAGTGCTAAAAATAGAACATATTTACATATGTTGCTTAAGAAACAAGGTTCATGAAATCAATAACTTGCTAGTAACAGATAGATAATACATATGATGATACAGTTGTAGCAATAACATCTACAGAAAAGACAGAAATGCCTATATTCAGAGCCACATTCCTGTAAAGCTTAGAGCGGATCTCATGTTAAATAATGTTGAAGTAATATGGCTACAGGTTAATCTGCCTCACCTAAAGTCCATTCTTATGGGAAGCTGCTATAGACCACCAAGTGCTAACAGTCAGTATCTGAATACTATTTGTGAAATGCTTGATAATGTATGTGATATCAACAGAGAGGTATATTTTATAGGTGACCTTAATATCGGCTGGCTTTCATCAATCTGCCCACTCAAGAAAAAGCTTCAAACTGTAACCAGGGCCTGAAACCTGGTTCAGGTTATTAGTCAACCTACCAGGGCATGTACAAACAGCACAGGAATGAAATCATCAACATGTATTGATCACATCTTCACTAATGCAGCAGAAATCTGCTTTAAAGCAGTATCCAAATCCATCGGATGTAGTGATCACAATATACACTAGTAGCCATATCTAGGAAAACCAAAGTTCCAATGGCTGGGCCTAATATAGTGTATAAGAAGTCATACAATAAGTTGTGTAGTGATTCCTATGTTGATGATGTAAAGAATATTTTCTAGTCTGTGGTGTGTAATGAGGAGCAACCAGGCGCTGCACTTGACACATTTATGAAATTGCTTATTCCAGTTACTAATAACCATGCACCCATTAAGAAAATGACTATAAAAACTTAAATCCCCGTGAATTGATGAGAAATGTAAAAAATGTATGATGGAGAGGGATGAGGCCAAAGGAATGTCAAATAAGTCTGGCTGCACAACCGATTGGCAAATGAACTGCAATTGAGAAATCATGTGACTAAACTGAATAAAAAGAAGAAGAAACTATACTATGAAACTAAGATAAATTATATACATTTTGGAGCACCTTAAATGACATTTTGGACAAAAAGGCAAACTCAGCTCCATCATTCATTGATTCAGATGGCTAATTTTTATCACAAAACCCACTGATATTGCCAACTACTTTAATGACTTTTTAATCTGCAAGATTAGAAAACTTAGGCATGACATGCCAGCAACAAACGCTGAAATTACACATGCAAGTATAACTGACCAAATTATGAAAGACAAGCACTGTAATTTTTAATTCCGAAAAGTCAGTGTGGAAGACATAAAAAAACATATTGTTGTCTATCAACAATGATAAGCCACCTGGGTCTGACAACTTGGATGGAAAATGATTGAGGATAATACATTCGTTTGGGTACTGGAACTATGGTGGACATCTTGAAGCAAGTGGGAACAGCAGACTGGGCTAGGGAGAGATTGAATATGCCCGTCACCACTCCAGCCAGCTGGTCTGCACATGCTCTGAGGACGCGACTTGGGATACCATCTGGCCCAGCAGCCCTGCGAGGGTTAACACACTTAAATGTCTTACTCACGTCGGCCACGGAGGACAAGAGGTCACAGTCTTCGTGGGTGGCGGTGGCCCGTGTCGGCAGCACTGTGTTTTGCTCGAAGCAGGCGAAGACGGTGTTAAGCAGGACCCAGATAGTGGGTGCACAGGAGCAGACGTTTAAATTCATGAATTTGATGTGCAGATACAGTATGTAGAAGACTAACAGAGGAACTGTCAGTATACTCAGTTGAGAAGATGGTGATAGTAGTTGCCCTCCAATGGGTGGAGGACATTCAACCTGTCAGAATGATAGTATGCTCAGATTCCCTGTCTGTATTGACTAGTTTATCATCTGGCAAATCTAATAGGAGTAACCTACTATTGGAAACATTAATATTATTATGGAGAATTGAGAGATTGGGTGTAGTACTGAGATTCTGCTGGGTACAAGCCCATTCTGGTGTGGAAGGCAATGAAATTGTAGACCAAATAGCCAAAAGAGCTTTTAAAATGAGATCAATTTGATATTAATGTTCCACTGGGTAGAGGTGAGGTCAAATGTAAGATCAGAGCCATTTTGATAGATGTGTGGCAGAAGAGATGGGACTCTTAGCCCAAGGGCTGGCATTTATATGCTCTCCAAAGAAAGGTCGGTGAACCAAGATTCAATTAGAAGTAAGTCGGGCTCTTTTTTTCAGAAGTTGTCACGCCTGCTCTCGCACCCCCTCTCTGGCACTTGAGGGTGTTACGTTCCCCAGTTTCTGTGTTGTAGTTTGTATTTGAGTGTGTGTGTTTCAGGAGATGGCTTCCTGAATTCTCCCCAAGCAGCTGATTGGTCAGCCCCATTGATGATTGGAGCTGACCCTGCCCCCTCGTCAAGTTACAGCTGTATCCGATTAGACTCCTTCTGAAGCTTTTTCAAAGCCAGTGTTCTGTTCAGGAGAAGAGAATGCAGAGAGAGGGAGATCATAACTGAGAGATGATTGCTGAGAGAGGAGGCTGATGGCGATATACTGTGTTGGTTGTTCTCAGAGGGAGATTATTAGTGTGTCCTGTATTGGTTGCGTGAGAGAGCTGATTGGTTATGTCTTTTGTGTGTCAATAGGATGCAGTGTTTTGATTATTCAAATTGTTTGGATAATTCTGTTTCATTTGTTCCCAGGGGGGAAGGCACCTAGGGAGTGCTTAGGCAAGAGGCCCGTGGGCATACACATACCCGTAGTATATTCACTGTCTAGGCACACTAGGAAAGACCTGGGCAGACCACCCCCTGTATTTTAGTTAGCGCACCAGGTGGTAGTGGGTAGGCAGGTAAGGTAGGAGAGGGGGCTTTGATATTTACTTTTTTTGCTTTGGTTCCGTCCAGCCCCTTTTCCCCATATTATTACCGTGTGAAGGAATAAATTCCTAGTAAGCGGTAAATTCTCTGCCTTTTGTCATCCTTACTCGCACCTACAGTCCCATACCTCTTTCACTTCACGGGGAGTTGAGTTGTAGCAGGGTGTGGCGTTCCCTCTTCTTAGAGGCGTGCGTAACAGAGGGCGCCAGGCTGCCCATCATTACGCACACCTGTCACCATTACACGCATCAGTGCTTATTGGAATCACCTGGACTCATTTACTTTGTTGATTGCCCCTTCTATATGTCTGTTCCTCAGTTTGTTCCCCATGTCAGCATTATTGTCGTTGTTTTCCCCAATTTGAAGCATCAGGGAGTTTTTTGTTTTGTTGGTTACGTCGGGTCTGGGTGCCGCTCCCGAAGGAACCGGGGGTGCCTCAGCTGGCTTGTCGGGCTTCCACACCGTAGCTGGCTCAAGAGGTTTCCTTTCCTCGGTTGCTTTGGCAGGCTCCATGTCCGACTGCCATGTCTCGGGCCAGCCTGTCAGGCTCGCCCAGGTGGGACGCCGGGTGGGGTACTGTCACGCCTGCTCCCGCTCTCGAGGGGCGCCAGGCTGTCCATCATTACGCACACCTGTCACCATCATTACGTGCATCCGCGCTCATTGGACTCCTTCACTTCGTTGATTTCCCTTTCTATATCTGTCTGTTCTTCAGTTTGTTCACTGTGTCAGCATTATTGTCGTTATGTTTTCCCCTGTTCAGATGCTGTCCTTGTTTTTTTTCTTGTTAGTTATTTATTACATGTTCACTACCTGGACTTGCTTCTCATTTCCCAGCGTCTGTCCTTACACAAGTACTGAGTTAAGTAGGAGGATTTAGAAATGTGGAGCTAATGTTGTAGACCGTGATTGACCACAAACTTCCAAAACAGTAGGTGACAGCAAGCACCTTTGACATTTGGTTGCGGACCACCATTAAATCATAGAGGAAGAAGAAGCGTTTAGCTTGTCTGGGAGCAAGGTATCGGCGCCCACGACCTGGCTGACTTTCCCTTTATAACCCAGGATTGTCTGGAGTCCCTGCCACATACGTTTTTATGTCTAAGGCATTGAATTGCAACACGACTTTGTCCCTGTACTGTCATTTTGCCGGTTTCATTGCCTGGAGGGCATAGCTGGACTGTTTGTACTCGTCTATGTTCCCAGAACATACTAATCAAGTTAAATGTCCTACCTGTGATTTAAATGTTTTCCACACACATAGACCTGTAGCTACAGCATGTGTAGCCTACTTGGACACTGGCTCCCCACAATTTCCATCTCTCCCATGCCAAATAGCCTGAAGCCACAGGGCTCTTCTTGCAGGCTCTATTTCCCTACGTGGGAGCATTTGAAACTGTAGATCAGGATATATTACCTGGTTACATGTATATTGAACATATACAGTGGGGAGAACAAGTATTTGATACACTGCCGATTTTGCAGATTTTCCTACTTAAAAAGCATGTAGAGGTCTGTAATTTTTATCATAGGTACACTTCAACTGTGAGAGACGGAATCTAAAACAAAAATCCCGAAAATCACATTGTATGATTTTTAAGTAATTAATTWGCATTTTATTGCATGACATAAGTATTTGATACATCAGAAAAGCAGAACTTAATATTTGGTACAGAATCGTTTGTTTGCAATTACAGACATCATACGTTTCCTGTAGTTCTTGACCAGGTTTGCACACACTGCAGCAGGGATTTTGGCCCACTCCTCCATACAGACCTTCTCCAGATCCTTCAGGTTTCGGGGCTGTCGCTGGGCAATACGGACTTTCAGCTCCCTCCAAAGATTTTCTATTGGGTTCATGTCTGGAGACTGGCTAGGCCACTCCAGGACCTTGAAGATACTTCTTACGGAGCCACTCCTTAGTTGCCCTGGCTGTGTGTTTCGGGTCGTTGTCATACTGGAAGACCCAGCCACGACCATCAATCAATGCTCTTACTGAGGGAGGAGGTTGTTGGCTAAGATCTCGCAATACATGGCCCCATCCATCCTCCCCTCAATACGGTGCAGTCGTCCTGTCCCCTTTGCAGAAAAGCATCCCCAAAGAATGATGTTTCCACCTCCATGCTTCACGGTTGGGATGGTGTTCTTGGGGTTGTACTCATCCTTCTTCTTCCTCCAAACACGGCGAGTGGAGTTTAGACCAAAAAGCTCTATTTTTGAATCATCAGACCACATGACCTTCTCCCATTCCTCCTCTGGATCAGATGGTCATTGGCAAACTTCAGACGGGCCTGGACATGCGCTGGCTTGAGCAGGGGGACCTTGTGTGCGCTGCAGGATTTTAATCCATGACGGCGTAGTGTGTTACTAATGGTTTTCTTTGAGACTGTGGTCCCAGCTCTCTTCAGGTCATTGACCAGGTCCTGCCGTGTAGTTCTGGGCTGATCCCTCACCTTCCTCATGATCATTGATGCCCCACGAGGTGAGATCTTGCATGGAGCCCCAGACCGAGGGTGATTGACCATCATCTTGAACTTCTTCTATTTTCTTCTATTTTCTAATAATTGCGCCAACAGTTGTTGCCTTCTCACCAAGCTGCTTGCCTATTGTCCTGTAGCCCATCCCAGCCTTGTGCAGGTCTACAATTTTATCCCTGATGTCCTTACACAGCTCTCTGGTCTTGGCCATTGTGGAGAGGTTGGAGTCTGTTTGATTGAGTGTGTGGACAGGTGTCTTTTATACAGGTAACGAGTTCAAACAGGTGCAGTTAATACAGGTAATGAGTGGAGAACAGGAGGGCTTCTTAAAGAAAAACTAACAGGTCTGTGAGAGCCGGAATTCTTACTGGTTGGTAGGTGATCAATACTTATGTCATGCAAATAAAATGCAAATGAATTACTTAAAAATCATACAATGTGATTTTCTGGATTTTTGTTTTAGATTCCGTCTCTCACAGTTGAAGTGTACCTATGATAAAAAATTACAGACCTCTACATGCTTTGTAAGTAGGAAAACCTGCAAAATCGGCAGTGTATCAAATACTTGTTCTCCCCACTGTATATCTGTATACCAATGACAAAGTTGCCTCTTTTACACTGGAGGTCAATGAGAAATGTTTGTTTTCCCCAATTGGTGGTCGAGGTCATTCCTTATTATGTGAATATCTACTCAGAGTATATAGTATTTGTTTACATTTACAATGTTTACAAACATTGGATAAAAATAAGCTTATATTTTGGGTTCTCATGGGGTGTGACAGTTGAACTAAGCTCATGAGGCATTTATAAGTTATATTCTTCAAGAATCAATTGGTGCATTCGGAAAGTATTCTGACCCCTTGACTTTTTCCACATTTTGTTACGTTAGTCTTATTCTAAAATGGATCAACAAAAAAATCCTCATCAATGTACACACAATAGGGAAAGGGACAGGAAAAGGGGGATACCTAGTCAGTTGTACAACTGAATGCCTTCAACTGAAATGTGTCTGTGAATCAGAGGTATGGGGGGCTGCCTTAATCCACATCCACGTCTTTGGCGCCGGGGGAACAGTGATTAACTGCCTTGCTCAGGGGCAGAATGACAGATTATTACCTTGTCAGCTCGGGGATTCGATCCAGCAAACTTTCGGCTACTGGCCCATTGCTCTAGAAAACCCCATAATGACAAAGCAAAAACAGGTTTTAGGAAATGTTTGTAAATGTATAATTATTAAAAAACATAAATACCTTATTTACATAAGTATTTTGACCAAATCATGGTTTTAGCCACCTCCAAAATAGGACGTTTTGAGTGAAGTGACAATGTAAAATGTGCTATTTTTATTTTTATATGCACCCTTTCTGTTTTTTACAATCCATGATCTTGTCTGTCTAACTGATGATTTATGGTGCTTCAAGACAACTAAGAACTCTGGGGGGAAAAACGAGGTCAAATCATGACATCAGTGATTCTCAGGTTGGAAAGTGGAGCTCTAGAGAGTGGCCTGAGTTTCCGACTTGGAATTCTGAGTTGGATGAACTTTGAAAATATGATCATATATTTAAAAACCATATGTAAACGTGACATACATATTAAAATATATGATCATATATTATCATATATTTTAAGAACATATATAATAATCACTTTGAATCTGATTTTGCCCGACCTCAATTCAACCTATCAGAAAACCGGGCTTGCCCATCTTGGTAAGGGGCCGGCCGTTGCCCACTGATCAGCCAAAGGCTCATTAGAGATTGGGGCAATGGGTAAGGTTATGGACGTCACCAGGATGCTGAATAATATACATGATAATAAGAACCGTGCGTCCCATCAGTGGGTGTGTCCCCTTTGGTTATACGCCCACCGTTTCCACTCAAGAAGAGGCGGGTTATGATGATGTCATGTGGGATGCGGTAGCGCCATTTTGAACTGTCTGTGGATGGTGGGTGTCGGAAGGGTGGGAAGACTTGTCGGGGAGGGTGTGTGAGTGAACAAGCCAGAACGTCTCGGTCTCACGATTCAGTTTCTTCATTTGAGAGACCGCTTGCACGAGTCATAACCTGACAAACAAGCCCGGGAATCCCTCTAGCCATGGCAGGTAAATTGAAATAGTAACATGTTAGCTAAATAGCTGCTAGTAAATCTACCGGCGGTAATAACGTTAGCTAGCGACCTTAACCAGCTAGCTTGCTAGTTATATACAATGCTGTATTTAGACGTATATGTACGTCTAGTTAACTCATTGCTAAAGCTAACTAACTCATGTGTCACTGGGCCTCACCAATCATCTTCGCTGGGGACGTCCAACTTTACAGGCTAACGTTAGCTAGATGTGGCTAAGTTATAGTTAGCCCCACGTTCCTCTCAATCACATACTATTCATCGCTGTTATTTCATGCAAACTGTTAGTTTGAAACTGTAACGTTAACTACCTAACTATGCCAAAGGCCATACTTTCCTTTTAGTGAGTTAGCCAGCCAGCCAAGTAGTATTTCTGGTAGTACTACTGGTAGCTAAATTATCCCTAATGTGGCACTGTCGCGCTAGCATGACCGGCGAGTTGAGCGGGAGTCTTGATGTGAAAGATGGTGGGGTGGGTGGATGGTGAGGTGGGTGGATGGTGACTGGCTTCTTCCGAACGGCACTTTGCACCTGTAACACAACGATGTCCACCTTTAATGCCACACCACCACCATCATCGATTTAGCCATGAGTCACGGTTCTATTGCTGGATGTGGGCTTTGCTTTAATATTTATGTGTGCTTGAACGTGAAGATTACCGTGCCATTTCCCTCAGGCTGGGATTGCATTGCTAGGTGGGCCAATAATGACTTGGCTGAAATCAATGCTAACCATCTATGACTCAGTTTATGCATGAGATTCAGTGTCTGCCGAAAGTATACAGCGCTCTAAATATAGAATTGTCTTCTTCCAGCTTCTATTGCAGTGGTTGTCTGATTTTATTTTATTTAACTAAGCAAGTCAGTTAAGAACAAATTCATATTTACAATGAAGTCCAAACCCTAACGACGCTGGGCCAATTGTGCGCTGCCTTAAGGGACTCCCAATCATGCCTGGTTGTGGTACAGCCAGGAATTGAACCAGGGTCTGTAGTAACGCCTCTAGCTCTGAGATGCAGTGCCTTAGACCGCTGCGCCTCTCGGGAGCCCTAATGATGGGATAAGGTATTACTTGTTGACAGAGGGCTCCATGGTGCTTGTATCACTTTTTGCAGAGGCAGATGTCAACCTAGTTTAGCGCACTTACAATTGTGATCACTTGTAGTCAGCCAAGTTACATGCTAGATGTATGAGGTTTCCCATTGTCTTTTATTGATGGGACATTTAGGCTTCACTCTACATTGACAACATTCTAGTCATACCTGCTCCTCCTGCAGTTAAAACACACCCAACACATCCCAGACATGTTTTAATCAACAAATCTAACCAGTTCCATTGTGCAATAACATAAATCATTACTTGTGGAAATGTACAACTCAACCTGTTTCATTGTGCAATTACTGTTTATTATTATGGAGAACCTGTCGGGATACTATACCTGTAATAACCCAGCCAGAGAGCTGGGCTAGAACTAGTTGACCTGTTTCAGTGGTTATTTATACATCTCTGTGGGAAATGTCTATTCCTTATCCATTATATAATACTGTAGTAGTATTTCCCCAGCCTTGACCTAGTGTATGATGTTTGACGTTAACAGCTGTTGAGGGTGGCAGGTAGCCTAGTGGTTACAGTGTTGGGCCAGTAACCGAAAGGTCGCAAGTTCAGATATCCGAAACGACAAAGTGAAAAAGCTGTCAATGTGCTCTTGAGCAAGGCACTTAACCCTAATTGCTCCGGTGTTGCTGTTGATAATGGCAGACTCAGGCCTTGACCCCACTCTCTGAGGGTGTCTCAGGGGAAGTTGGGATATGCAAAAAACACATTCCAGTAGGGCAAATAAGCACCCACCTAATTATTTATTATCTTAAGCTGTGCCAGAGGGGTCTCTCTTAACAAGTGTATTATCAAGAGACTGTGGAAGTACAGTCATAGGTCTCCAAGGACTCCTGAGGTTGTTGGTGTTCATTTTGACTGTTGTCAGTCCATGTAGTATCAGATGTTATCAAAGACAAATGAGCTTAATGCACAAGATGGGACCAAGACAGGTCATTTTGTGTCTGTACACAGAATTTTTCGTGGCAATAGTCAGGTCACTGTCAGATTTGTA
The DNA here is from genome assembly GCF_002910315.2 of Salvelinus sp. IW2-2015. Classification (NCBI taxonomy): domain Eukaryota; kingdom Metazoa; phylum Chordata; class Actinopteri; order Salmoniformes; family Salmonidae; genus Salvelinus; species Salvelinus sp. IW2-2015. The sequence continues at coordinate 15,349,074 of NC_036842.1, forward strand.
ACATAACCAGTCATGCAATATCTCGATCAGTAACTGTCATTCTGCCATTCAGGAGCTGGAGGTGGGAGCAATGACGTGCAGTGGTGCTTCTCACAGGTGAAGGGGGCCATTGATGACGACGTTGCCGAAGGTAAGGGCTCTTCACAGGTCATAGTGGCAGTAGTTGTTGCAGAATCATCATGGCTTCCTAGTATTTATTCATATTTCACAAATTATGTTGTGCTGGATAAATGGTACTCAATGCAACACGCTTGTCCAGTTATCTTTCATTCCCTGGCGGTCACCCAGGACTTCTCATCTCCCTTAATATTACACTGCTAACCTCGCAGACAGTCCAGTGCTATGTGTAAGAGTGGCTGCATAGTCAATTTCTGACACACAATGGCTTGCTTGCTGCTTTCTCTTGTCTTTTGTCCTGTGGCCTCATGCTGACACAGTCTGTCTGAACATCCAGTATGGTGCACTGTACGCTAGGGCTGGAAATTGCCAGGGACCTTACAATGCGATATTATCACGATACTTAGGTGCCGATAGGATATGTATTGCGATTCTGTATGTCTGCTGCAGAGGGACAAGAGAGCCTTGAGAAAATGGGTTTTGATAAGTCATGGAAATAAGTGCTGAAAACAAATTGGCTCCCTATTTAAAAAAGCAGATGGAGAACAAGCTATGAAGGGGAAAACGCTGGCGTTTTAGTGTAGGCACAGCCAAGTAGTGAAAAAATAACATTACGACATTATCAAAATGATACGATATATTGTCAAATAATAACCGAGGCACACACACAGAAGTACCAGTCAAAAGTTTCGACACGTCTACACATTCTTTATTTTTACTATTTTCTACATTGTAGAATGATAATGAAGACATCAAAACTATGAAATAACACACATGGAATCATATAGTAACCAAAAAAGTGTTAAACACATCAAAATATGTTTTATTTGAGATTCTTCAAAGTAGCCACCCTTTGCCTTGATGACAGCTTTGCACACTCTTGGCATTCTCTCAACCAGCTTCATAAAGTAGTCACCTGGAATGCATTTCAGTTAACAGGTGTGCCTTGTTCATTTGTGGATCTTCTTTCTTTAATAAGTTTGAGCCATTCAGTTGTGTTGTGACAAGGTAGGGGTGGTATTCAGAAGAGCCCGATTTGGTAAAAGACCGAGTCCATATTATGGCAAGAACAGCTCAAATAAGCAAAGAGAAACGACAGTCCATTACTTTAAGACATGAAGGTCAGTCAATGCGGAACATTTGAAGAACTTTGAAAGCTTCTCCAAGTGCAGTCGCAAAAACCATCAAGAGCTATGATGAAACTGGCTCTCATGATGACCGCCGCAGGAAACGAAGACCTAGAGGTACCTCTGCTGCAGAGGATAAGTTCATGAGTTACTGGCCTCAGAAATTGCAGCCCAAATAAATGCTTCACGGCGTTCCAGACATCTCAACATCAACTGTTCAGAGGAGACTGAATCAGGCCTTCATTGTCGACTTGCTGCAAAGAAACCACTATTTAAGGACACCAATAAGAAGAGATTTGCTTGGGCCAAGAAACACGAGCAATGGACATTAGACCAGTGGAAATCTGTCCTTTCGGTCCTTTTTGGTTCCAACCGCTGTGTCTTTGTGAGATGCAGAGTAGGTGAATGGATGCTCTCCGCGTGTGTGGTTCCCAATGTGACGCATGGAGGCGGTGGTGTGGGGGTGCTTTTCTGGTGACACTGTCTGATTTTATTTAGATTTCAAGGCACATTTAACCAGCATGGCTACCACAGTGTTCTGCAGCGATATGCCATCCCATCTGTTTTGCGCTATCATTTGTTTTTCAACAGGACAATGACCCAAAACATACCTCCAGGCAGTGTAAGGGCTATTTGACCAAGAAAGAGAGTGATGGTGTGCTGCATCAGTTGACCTGGCCTCGACAATCACCTGACTGCAACCCAATTGGGATGAGTTGGACCGCAGTGAAGGAAAGGCATCCAATAAGTGCTCAGCATATGTGGGAACTCCTTCAAGACTGTTGGAAAAGCATTCATCATGAAGCTGGTTGAGAGAATGCCAGGAGCGTGCAAAGGGTGGCTACTTAGGAGAATGTGAAATATAAAATATAGTTTGATTTGTTGAACACTTTTTTTTTTCTTTTTTTTTTCTGTTACTATGTGATTCCATGTTATTTCAAGGTGTTGATGTCTTCACTGTTATTCTACAATGTAGAAAATACTAAAAATAAAGAGGCACTGGGCATATGGATGGCAGGAATCAACAACTAGATTAGCCACAGGGTGAAATTTTTACTGGTCAGGGGGCCGGAACATGATTTACAAATCATTAGCACCAGTGACTAGATAAATAAAAAGTGGTCAGCTTAAGCAGATGCTAAGCTACAGGACTGTTTTGCTAGCACATACTGGAATATGTTCCGGGATTCTTCCTATGGCATTGAGGAATACACCACATCAGTCATTGGTCATCAGTCATCAATAAGTGCATCGATGACGTTGTCCCCACAGTGACCATACGTACATACCCCAACCAGAAGCCATGGATTTACAGGCAGCATCCGCACTGAGGTAAACACTAGAGCTGCCGCTTTCAAGGAGCGGGACTCTAACCCGGAAGCTTATAAGAAATCCGGCTATGGCTTCTGACGAACCATCAAACAGGCAAACTGTCAATACAGGACTAAGTTCGAATCATACTACACCGGCTCCGACGCTCGTCTGATGTGGCAGGGCTTGCAAACAATTACAGACTACAAGGGGAAGCACAGCTGAGAGCTGCCCAGTGACACGAGCCTGCCAGAAGAGCTAAATTTGCTTCTATGCTCGCTTTGAGGCAAATAACACAAACATGCATCAGAGCACCAGCTGTTCCGGATGACTATGTTATCGTGCTCTCTGCAGCCGATGTGAGTAAGACCTTTAAACAGTTACATTCCAAGGGCGCAGGGCCAGACGGATTACCAGGACGTGTACTGCGAGCATGCGCTGACCAACTGGCAAGTGTCTTCACTGATATTTTTAAACCTCTCCCTGACCGAGTCCGTAATACCAACATGTTTTAAGCAGACCATCGCATTCCCTGTGCCCAAGAACACTAAGGTAACCTGCCTAAATGACTACAGACCTGTAGCATTTACATCTGTGGCCATGAAGTGCTTTGAAAATCTGGTCATGACTCACATCAACACCATCATCCCAGAAACTCTAGACCCACTTCAATTTTCATACCACCCCAGCAGATCCACAGATGATGCAATCGCTATTGTACTCCACACTGCCCTTTCCCACCTGGACAAAAGGAACACCTATGTGAGAATGCTTTTCATTGACTACAGCTCAGCGTTCAACAACAAAATGCCCTCAAAGCTCATCAATAAGCTTAGGACCCTGGGACTAAACACCACCTTCACTAACTGGATCCTGGACTTCCTGACGGGCTGCCCCCAGGTGGTAAGGGTAGGTAACACTACCGCCACGCTGATCCTCAACACAGGGGACCCTTAGGGGTGCATACTCAGTCCCCTCTACTCCCTGTTCACTCATGACTGCACGACTCCAACACCATTACATTTGCCGACAACACAACAGATGTAAGCCTAAGCACAGACAACGACGAGACAGCCTATAGGGAGGAGGTCAGACCTGGCCGTGTGGTGCCAGGACAACAACCTCTTCCTCAACATGATCAAGACAAAGGAGATGATTGTCGAAAGAGGATTGAGCACGCCCCCATTCTCATCGACGGGGCTGCAGTGGAGCAGGTTGAGGGCTTCAAGTTACGTCCACATCACCAACAAACTAACATGGTCCATGCACACCAAGACAGTTGTGAAGATGGCACGACAAAACCTCTTCCCCCTCAGGAGACTGACAATGTTTGGCATGGGTCCTCAGATCTTCAAAAGGTTATACAACTGCACCATTGAGAGCCACCTGACTGGTTGCATCACTGCCTGGTATGGCAACTGCTCGGCCTGACCGCAGGGCACTACAGAGCCATGTGGAAGAAAATTTGCAAAACAAACATGGAAGAGTGACAGAGCACGGAGACACAGAGCTCGTACCTAAAGAGGGACAACTTCGGTCTCATGGACGTGGTTTGGGTATGAAAAGTCTGACACGGACCAGAAAACCGTCCACTGCAAAATGTCGCAGGCCGGTCCCGACAACAGGCTCAAACACCACTAACCTCTTTTACCACCTACGCGAGAATCATGTCAAACAGTACGGAGAGAGTCTACAGATGAGACCCAAAAATGTATAGACGACTGCTCAAAACAAACCCCCTAATCAGACGTTGCAAGTTCCTTTTGCCCGCAGCACACCATATGGCAAAGAATCACAAAGATGGAAGGAGATGACAGCTGCCGTTACAACTTACATCTGCAAAGACATGGCCACAATTTACATGGTCAAGAAACAGGGGTTTCATGAGTTGGTGCTAACACTCAACCCAAGGTACCAAATGCAAATTGATATGTGGCACACAATGCCAAAATAACATGCAAAACAGACGAGACCTGGTTTAAAAAATAGTTAATTATTTTGTTTAACTATAGTTGAAGTGTTTGTTTTCTATTTACCTTTTTAGATTTTATAAATTGTTACGTGCTTAATTGAAAAATTTGCTAAGGTACTTACTCATTTGATGATTTTATTTGTTGAGTAATAAGAAATAGGCCTTTACATGTGGTCATTTTATATAAAGTATTTATTCATTGAATTTACAGAAAATGTGCTATGTATCGTTATCGGGATATGAGATTTTGGCCATATCGCCAAGCCCTACTACAGAGGGTGGTGCGAACGGACCGAAACATCACTGGGGCCAAGCTTCCTGCCATCCAAGACCTCTATACCAGGCGGTGTCAGAAGGTCATAAAAATTGCCAGAGGCTCCAGCCACCCTAGTCAGACTGTTCTCTCTGCTGCCGCGCGGTACCGGAGCGCCAAGTCTAGGTCCAAGAGGCTTTTAAACACCTTCTACCCCCAAGCCATAAGACTCCTGAACATCTAGTCAAATGGTTACCCAGACTATTTGCATTGCCTCACCCCCTCTTTACACCACTGTTACACTCTGTTGTCATCTATGCATAGTCACTTTAATATCTCTACCTACATGTACATACTACCTCAACTAACCGGTGCCCCCGCACATCGACTCTATCGGTACCCCCTGTATATAGTCTCGCTATTGTTATTTTACTGCTGCTCTTTAATTACTTTTGACATTTTATCTGTATTTTTCTGAAACTGCATTGTGGGTGGGGGCATGTAAGTAAGCATGTATTCTGCGCACGTGATTAACATTTGATTTGATCACATCTCTATTAGGCGTGGGAATAGTTTGAACGGATTTCCAATTAAAATCACTTGGAGCTGATTTGGTGGTGTTTTTAGTCAATCCAACACCAACCAAAAAATCGGAGCTACCAAATAAAATCACTGGTGGCGATATTATCCATTTTCACCATTGTGGTTCTATATGTATTGTGATTCGATATTCCAAACATTGCTCAGAGGAACTAGAGTGTCTAATTGGAAAACAACAAGTTTTGATCAGTCATGGAAATAAGTGCTGAAAACATGTGGGGGTTCAGGGCATTGACAACGCGGTGTGTCCATGTCCTCCTTAAACACGATACACACACGCCCCCGGGTGTTTAGCCCACGCTATGGCCTCCTGCTGCAACATTGAGCAGAAAGACAATGCTGAGAAAATGGGCAACAGTGGGTTAAAGTGTCAGCTTTTGTCTACAAAGCCTCCATACTGCTGTTGGGGGAATGTGCTGCAGCCTGTAGGAACTCGGTTACTGATCATTGTCTGCTTTGGACGCCATCACATCCTCAGTGGAATGCTATGGCCTACATCCACCCAGATACTCATCCAGCCCTAAGACTCCAGCTCCCGGATAGCCGATAGACCTCTAAACAAATTCAGTGCTAGTTACGTTAAATGCTAACTGCTGTCTCATGGATACAACCATCTGAAACTTCTCTCTGAATATATGTTGTGTTGGGTAGAATTTGTATTTTATTTAACTAGGCAAGTCAGTTAACAAATTCTTATTTACAATGACGGCCTAGGAACAGTGGGTTAACTGCCTTGTTCAGGGGTAGAACGACAGATTTTTACCTTGTCAGCTTGGGGATTCGATCTAGCAACCTTTCAGTTACTGGCCCAACGCTCTAACCACTGGGCTACCATATTTAGATTTTCTCATGACTTATAGAAGTCAAATCTAAATTAATTGCATCTGTTTTGTGTTCAGCCGACATCATATCTACCGTGGAGTTCAACCACTCAGGGGAGCTGCTAGCCACAGGAGACAAGGGTGGCAGGGTCGTCATCTTTCAGCAGGAAATAGAGGTAAGACTGGAAGTCCGAAAGTTTGGAGTTTTTAAAATCAACATTTTTATTTGCTTTTGAATGGAAAGGAGTTGATGTGGAAAACAAATTAAGCTAACATTTTTGACCCTCCCCTCTGCCTCCTCCATTCCTTACTCCTTTTTCTTTCTCTTCATCTATTCCCTCTCTCCAACAGAATAAGAGTCAGCCACAGTGCCGTAGTGAGTACAATGTTTACAGTACTTTCCAGAGCCATGAGCCCGAGTTTGACTACTTGAAGAGTTTAGAGATCGAGGAGAAAATCAACAAAATCCGCTGGCTGCCCCAGAAGAACGCAGCTCAGTTCCTGTTGTCCACAAACGGTCAGTCGGTTTTCACTGAACTTTCACACGTGCATGCCATCACATCACTGAGCTTTGTTTATCTGTTAAATGTATTTATCCAGTCCTGTGTTCTGATTGGCAGACAAAACCATAAAGTTGTGGAAGATCAGTGAACGAGACAAGCGACCAGAGGGCTACAACCTGAAAGAGGAGGATGGACGCTACATAGACCCCAACACTGTCACTGCACTTCGAGTACGTGCTTCGCTGATTACATGCCAGGGGCTAAAGTTGGGGCCGTGTTCTGCGCAATCATGTGACAGTGCGATATTTATTCTGTATTTTAAGCTCTCTAGAAACTATTGCACACACCAACAAAAAAATCTGAGGATGGTGCTGGACCAGCTGACACAGATAAAAGGGGAACAGTTTGATAAAATCCTGGCATGTCAAGTAATTGCTATTAAAAAACAAAAAAAAACAAACAAACAAACAACAAAAAATATAGAAAATATATTTAAAAAAAAAAAATAGGGCCCTAGTTATAGTATAGAGAAACACTAGTCACTGTGGGTGTAGCCTATACCCTTAGCGCCTCACCCGCTGACTACCCTCTGTACCCTTGCAGGTGCCTGTGTTTAGACCCATGGACCTCATGGTGGAGGCGAGCCCTCGCAGGGTGTTTGCCAACGCGCACACCTACCACATCAACTCCATCTCCATAAACAGTGACCATGAGACGTATCTATCCGCAGACGACCTGCGCATCAATCTCTGGCACCAGGAGATCACCGACCGCAGCTTCAGTATCCTCGACCAGCTGTTAATTATAGGATGGTTGAGGGAAGGGACAGAGGGGTGTGTGTGTACGTTTACCCCCGATGTGTCCCAAATCTCTTCTCAGTAGGTGTGCTAGTCCCCCTTGACTCTAGCCCCTCCCAGACATTGTGGATATAAAGCCAGCCAACATGGAGGAGCTGACGGAGGTGATTACAGCAGCTGAGTTCCATCCACACCAGTGCAACACCTTTGTCTACAGCAGCAGCAAGGGCACCATCCGCCTCTGTGACATGAGGGCATCAGCACTATGTGACACGCACTCCAAATGTGAGTACCTATGATCAACAGGCACCTAGTGGCCACTGCAACCTCTGTATAAGGGGTTTTCACGTTTGACCATTATAAAATGGCTTGACGGAATTCACATTGCTGCATAGTTAGAGATGTGGGAATATCTTGTTTTCACATTAGATGTGGGGGGGGGGGGGGGGGCTAGCTAGCACAGCAACATGCACCTTATTATCTCTAATAGCAGTTAACTTGAACTAACTTGACCTCTCCAGTGTTCGAGGAGCCGGAGGACCCCAGCAACCGCTCCTTCTTCTCTGAGATAATCTCTTCCATCTCAGACGTCAAGTTCAGCCACAACGGGCGCTACATGATGATCCGTGACTACCTGTCTGTCAAGATTTGGGACCTCAACATGGAGAACAGGCCCGTGGAGACATACCAGGTGAGACTGGCAGAGGGAGTGTGGGGACTTGAAGTTTGAGAAAGTCAACAGGCTGTTTTAGTGCACGTTTTTATCAGGGACTGACCACACCTAATTTCCTGCATGTAGCTTCAGATAATGTCCACTAGGGGGACTCTGTCTGTTCTTGCCAGACTGCTGTGCTATCACACCCTGAAATGAGAAGTTTTACTTTGAACTTATGTTGTAGGCCATTTCAATCATCTTAACCCTCCTATTCAGAATATTTTACCCAAAATGACTCATGAATACCGAGTTGACCGCTGAGGTTAGTGTATGTTACACCATGTTGATTAGCTCTGGCCTGTCTTTTTCCCTCATGGCAGGTTCACGAGTACCTCAGGAGTAAGCTGTGCTCGCTCTATGAAAATGACTGCATCTTCGACAAGTTTGAGTGCTGCTGGAACGGAAATGACAGGTTAACATTCATTGCCATGTTCTCAAATTGTATTCATAAAAACAACAAGCCCAAGGTTCTTCATTTCCTTGTTTTAATCCTCTCTCATTTTCCTTTCCAGTGTGGTGATGACGGGCTCATACAACAATTTCTTCCGGATGTTTGACCGGGGCCAGAGGCGTGACGTGACCCTGGAGGCGTCCCGGGAGGGCAGTAAGCCACAGCAGGTCCTGAAGCCCCGCAAGGTGTGTGCCGACGGGAAGCGGAAGAAGGATGAGATCAGTGTAGACAGCCTGGACTTCAACAAGAAAATCCTCCACACTGCCTGGCACCCTCAGGACAACATCATCGCCGTGGCAACCACCAACAACCTCTATATATTCCAGGACAAAGTGAACTAGATGTTTTCTGTGAAGGCAGACTCCACTACCTTCAGCCTTTAATTTTAGTCAAGAACAAAATGTGTGACAACATCGCCGTCAACAACAACTAACCTGTCATTGGACAAAACAGACTTTGCAATGTTTCCAGGTGTGGAAAACTGGAACCATATTCTTGCCCACCATCAGCCTCTGTGGCACAGTGATGCGTCACTCACCATGATATTGTTTTGGTGGTGATGTGCCAATCTGTGCGTCGCCTGCCCAGTATCGCCCAGCCCCAGGGCAACATGGGAAACTCGTTTAATTTATATGTATGTCTGACATGCACAATTTCTTTGGGGGGGGGTCGAGGGCTAGTAAAAAAAAWTTTTTTTAAACACGCCGAGAACCATCCCTGCTCCTTCAGCACCTCTCATTGTCTGGTGCCATAGTCATGTTTTTTTTTTATTAGTCAACTGCCAAACTGTTCTGTTTTAATTCAATTACAAGAACTGGTGTTCTGTTTCTATTGTTTCTCATACCACATACTTCTCCAAGAGCCTCCATCTCTTACTTACACACAGAAATATTCAGACACATTTATCAAAGAGCCTAGCTGTTGGTGTACTGCTGCACCTCAGGAACCGTCTAAAACATCTACTCAGAGCATGTTGTATGTAGTATGACTGGTCCTACACTACATGACCAAAAGTATGTGGACACCTGCTTGTCAAACTTCGCATTCCAAAATCATGGGCATTATTATGGAGTTGGTGCTATAACGGCCTCTGCTCTTCTGGGAAGGCTTTCCACTAGATGTTGGAACATTCAGCCACGAGCATTAGTGAGGTCGGGCACTGATGTTGGCTGTTTACGCCTAGCTCGCAGTCGGTGTTCCAATTTATCCCAAAGATGTTTGATGGTGTTGAGATCAGGGCTCTGCCGGCCCGTCAAGTTTTTCCTCACCGATCTCGACAAACCGCAACTGAATGGACCTCGCTTTGTGCACAGGGGCATAGTCGTTCTCAAACAGGATAGGGCCTTCCCCAAACTGTTGCCACAAGTTGGACACACAGAATCGTCTTGAATGTCATTGTATGCCGTAGCTTTAAGTTTTCCCTTCACTGGAACTAAGGGGCCTAGCCCGAACCATGAAAACAGCCCCAGTCCATTATTCCTCCACCACCAAACTTTACAGTTGGCATTATGCATTAGGGCAGGTAACATTCTCCTGGCATCTGCCAAACCCAGGGGTCGTCCATCGGACTGCCAGCTGGTAAAGCGTGATTCATACTCCAGAGAACACGTTTCCACTGCTACAGCGTCCAATGGTGGCAAGCTTTACACCACTCCAGCATTGCACATGGTGTTCTTAGGCTTGTGTGCAGCTGCTCGGCCATGGAAACCCATTTCATGAAGCTCCCGACGAACAGTTCTTGTGCTGACGTTGCTTTCAGACACAGTTTGGAACTCGTTGCAACTGTGGACATACAATATTTATGTGCTTCAGCACTCGGCAGTCAAGTTCTGTGAGCTTGTGTGGCCTGCCACTTCACGGCTGAACCGTTGTTGCTCCTAGACGTTTCCACTTCACAATAACAGCACTTACAGTTGACTGGGGCATCTCTAGCAAGGCAGAAATTTGATGAACTGACTTGTTGAAAAGGTGGCATCCTATGATGGTGCCACGTTGAAAATCACTGAGCTCTTCGGTAAGGCCAATGTTTGTCTATGGAGATTTGCTCGCTGTGTGCTCGATTTTTATATACCCGTCAGCAGCGGCTGTGCCTGAAATAGGTGAATTCGCTTATTTGAAGGGATGTCCACATACTTTTGTGTGTGTCTGCACACACTACTAGATCTATAACCAGTCAGTGGCCCAGTGAGGACTCCTTACATCTGCTTGGGAGAGACTTTACTGAGTCTTGCAACCAAGGAGTTCTTGCTGTGTCTCTAAAAAATAAATAAGAAATCTTGGTTTTCTGTTGTCAAAGAGACACACATTCTGAGATTTGTCATATTTATAAATGGAACAAAAGTAATATCCGTTTTATTTGTTTTCTTTAAGGTGAAGTGAAATCTCTTGATGTGTTTTATATTGTCGGGAGTATCCCCTTTTCATACCTCGCTTAGTGATCTTTCTATTGCAGAAAAGCAATACTTCATTATAGGAAAACCTCAGTCATTCCAAGTGCTATACAGTGTCATACTTGATCTGTGTCATAGTACTCCCAATATTATACAGCAAATTACATAGTGAAACGCTAAAGATGTGTGTAGCAGTTCATGAAGAACTGCCATGAAAGTGGCAATGTTCAAAAAAAAAAAACTGAATCGGAGTGAAGTGGAACTCACTCATCAATACCATGCTCTATGATTTTGCTCGTCAACTTATGTCTACACACATTGCAATTTGACAGTTGAAATCATGATGCCTCCAATCATGTTTGACAATTACAAATATAATACAGCTGTTGTAAATCTATAGTGACAATGACAGGAATAAAGTACTTTTTTTTTTATTATTTTTTTTACTAATGTGTCGTCCCCTGGTCTTTACATTTTAATAGATATCAATAGTAATGGCGTCTTTTTGTAGTAACTAACTCTGCCAGGGCTCGTCTGTGTTTTGGATAAACACTGAAAATGAGGTCTATGGTAAACAGGCTTTGGAGATCATGTTTTGTTCTATGAGGATCTTCAACTGTTTATGTAATCAAAACAAGCACATAAAGGCTTTCCTAATTCATAAAGATAACATATCTTCTAGAACATAACATATAAGATTGCCTAAACCTGTGTTAAACACTGAAATAAGGTCTAAAAGGTTATCCCAAAACCCTATTCTTTCCCTATTAATTCCCCACCTCCCCCATAGGAATGGCCGAACGAGCAGAGGTAACTTATTTCAGTTTTTTAAGACTATAAACTGACGAACTCGATGCCACTTCAGATTGGACCATATTCATGCCCTTGTTTAGTCCAATGTTGACATCACTCTGATAACACCCACTTTGAAGTAGCAGTGCTGGCTATTTATGCACCAGGTACATAAAGTTCTTAACATTTTTTTTATTTTTTATATATAAACAAGTGCCAAACTTAAGTTCACCTCACACTTATTTAGGTTGTTTTGAGGGTCTTATTGCACAATGCAACATTATATCCCCATGCATAGGAGTATCCTTTGATCTACTAACAACTGGGTATTGAGGGATGGCATTGGCATCTTGGGGTACGTGCCGATGTGCGCGTTCTCAAATGAAGATTTTCTTTCACGTCTTGTAAATATACAGATGATGCCTTTACAGAGTTGTGAAAGTAGTGAACTACAATTTTATAATTTATTCCTGTTATTTTCTCACGATGTGGTGTCAGAGGTATAATACGAACGGGGGTGGTCAATTTCCAGCACGTTACGTAATGTTAGTCTGCCTATGCTTTTTGCCTGCCTTTGTTACTAAAGAACTGGCTCATCTGACGTCATCACAGAGCTCCAGGAAGATTGCAGTGCTCATAACCACTGGTTCCAGATCAGCTAACAGAACACCTATTTTAACTGTGTTGGCGGTAGCTATTCTGCAACAAAGTAAAGGCGACTCAGGTCAGTTTTGGTACGCGGATGCGCGCACGTCCGAATGTTTGGAGGGAGTGTGCGTGTTCGATTGACTGTCATATGCAAGCCACCCTGCTCACAGGCACGATGTCTGAAGCTGCTGCTGTAGCGGAGAATAACGGAGACGCTGGAATAAATGGTATGATTCGTCGAAATGCTTAGCTATATTTTACTGTTATTGTTTATTAGAAAACTTGTCAGGTAATTTGAATCATTGTCTTTTGATACTTTACTATTTGACTTTGAGTGTATAAACAATATCTAGTGAGTTTTGGGTTGGTTTTCTACGTAGTCATGGAGAAGGGTTGGGGAAGGACCTACATTGTGCTATTCCTGTTTTCTGTATTGACAGTATCATGGACCAATGTGATTTTAAGAGGCGGTATAAACCGTAAGATTGATCAACAGTAAAACCAATCGTTGATGCACGCGGTGCTGAATAGGCGGGATAAAGTGGATGTCAACAAGACGAGATGGAATAAGTCTGAGAGCTCGAAAATGGAGTTAGGTTAACGTTAGATGTTCCTAAATTAACATTTTAGTGCACATACCCGAGTTTTGAGGAAAGTATTACGAAAACCTAACGAAACATACTTGGAATATATTAAGTGTTTTTATTAAATGCATAGTCAGCTAATTGTGTAACAGTGTAATAGATATGTCTTCTTGCCGTGGATGTAAACATAGCAAACTGGCCTAGTTAATCTGACTATGGGTTTAAATATAGACCAGCAAAGAGTAGCTGATAAAACTACACGTGCACCTCTAAGCACACCTGCTGCACTCAGTCTGGTCAATTTGTATGTAGCAGCCTGATACTTCTGGGTAGCCTGCTACTGTGAAAATAATAATACAATATGATCAGTCTAATGAACTGTTATACCAGGTATATGGTCATTTGCTTGATTATAGGTGTATTTACTATCAACCCCTAACAACAATTTAAACACAATTTAGTGCTGAACAATTTAGTGATATTTTTGGGGGTAGTTCGGTTATTAAAACATAATCATGGTTTTCGATTTTTTATACATTCTATGTATTATGAAATAATGGAAATTCCAAAGAACTAAATAATGAACATTCAATTACCAGAACATTACAACTATTCCATTGCCTCTGTCAGGTCCACATTAGGTAGACATCGATAGAAAAATATGAAATTACAATGAAACAAAATAGTCTCTTATTTCTTCTTGGAAAGTTAGTTTAGCTGTATCGCGCAAGTTAAATGTGCCGCTACTCCTGTTTTTCGGGTTGCATCTTCCCAGGTCCTGGTAGGGTAAGCAAAACTCTGTGAGTTGTGTGTACTGTCAGTCTGTCACCCAACAGCCTGTGACCTATGGGTCAGAGTGCAAAATTCTCTCCTCTACCTATCCCTTTTATCGGAGGATATTGGGATTCCTTGTCTTGTGCTGATTTAGCCCACCAGCTAGTGTGTGTGTTGGCCACCGTAGCCTGGCGCTACCCTTTTCAAGATATCCGCCACTGCTTTGCTCGTTATCAATGCCCACCGGGCACTAGTCATCCTTCAACTATTTAAAACTCAACCGGGTCACTTCCCTAGATAACTGTGTCTAAGAAGGTTGTTAGCCTAGCCAGCTATAAAACATGCGATTCAGATTGCATCCCTTTCCCCTAGCTTGTTTACCAACTCCACCTAGATGCCACTGTGTTGTCAGCTTGGTTTACCATAAATAAGCCTACGTTTAAACATAATTTTCCTGCTCCAGCCCTGTGGTCATAGCTAGGCTCACCTGAAATTATTTGCGGGTGCTGTACAACTCCCGCCAGATTATTGTAGCTCTCTACCTTTACTGTGTATTGTGGTAGCTGTTGTAATACATTCTCCAGTTACTATTGTTAGTTAATTTGATTAATCTGTATATTGCATAAGAAATATGTTATATTTATGTCCTTTTTAACGTCACGTTCTGAGCTGAGAGAACACCGCATCACCATGATGCTGAGCATTCATGGCTGTTCCTCTTGTGTAGCTGAACTACAAGTAGAAGATGGTCATGACCTGTGCCCTGCTGCCAAGGCGTTGGCCACCTGCATGAGGCCCTTTCAGACCTCTGCATTAACTGTGCCATCCTGCCTGTGAGGGAAGCGCGGCTAGGCAGAGTTGAGGCATCTACACCGTTCAGTGTGCCACCTTCACCGGCTTTTCTTACAGAGCTTCAGAGATGCTGGGCCAACCCGTGGGCTCTGGGCCAACCCGTGGGCTCTCGCCCACCACCAAAGCTAGTAGGATGCTATCTGCCATGCGTGACGCAAAACATTGGCTGGACCATATGCCTAAAGTGGATGAATGCATAGCAGAGCTGATGCTCTACCCCAGATGAAGCCCTGAAGGATGATGCCCGCTGCCCCAGACCTCCGTGCAAGGCCACAGATGAGCTACTGTCATGGGTCTACGACACAGCTGCCCACATTGGGAACTCTCTCTGTGTTCATGCTAGTACAGAACAGGATGCTCCAGCTAGACCATGCAGACCTGATTCTCTGCAACCTGAATGATGCATTGCATCAAGCTTTTGAGTTCACGACCAGAGCGCTAGGCAGACTGATGTTCACCCTAGTTGTGACTCGTCACCAGGTCTGGCTTGCCCAAGCCCCAATGTCCAATAACTCCAGACGGACTATGAGAAAGCTCCCAGTGGTCCCGGGACTGCTCTTTGACCCTGCGGCAGAGTGGGCCATCAAACATAGAAAACAGTTGAGTCAGGCTACACTGCTGTGGAACCCAGAAACCAGGCATCACAGAGTCATGGCAGAGGGAGGCCTGACGCGTGTGAACCTCGCCGCTCTTCCCGACACACGCCTTTGGCCCTACCACCAGCCTAACACGTGCTTGCCAGCCCCAGACGGCAATGCAGCCAACCCCCAACACCACAAACAGGCGTGGGGAAACGGCTGAGGCGTTTCCCCACTGGCGGGGGTCGGCTGTCTGCCGATTTACCCAGCAGCACTTGACCTACTGGGCATCCTACTCTTCAGACCCATGGGTGGTGATGACCCTCTCACAAGGGTACAGGCTGCAGTTCCGACAACCGACCCCCACCATTCTCAGAGGTCAGAATGTCTTC
This sequence comes from Salvelinus sp. IW2-2015, assembly GCF_002910315.2. NCBI lineage: Eukaryota > Metazoa > Chordata > Actinopteri > Salmoniformes > Salmonidae > Salvelinus > Salvelinus sp. IW2-2015. Next base: position 15,364,751 of record NC_036842.1, read on the forward strand.
AGTCACAGACCTCCTGAAAGCTTGCATCCTCAACCAGGAGATGACATCTCTCCTGGAGAAGGGCATGATCAGAAAAGTAAAAGTATCAGAACAGGAAGATGGCTTTTTCTCAACCTATTTCCTGGTTCTGGATTTAAAACTGGTCAATGTTTTCCTAAAAGTTCTTTCACATGTTGCGGACGGTTTATGCTTTCCAGACCGTAGCCGCAGGGGAATGGTTCACGTCCCTCGATTTTAAAGGATACTTATGTTCACATTCCTGTGTTAAAGGAACACAGGCGTTTTTTGTGGTTTGCCTTCCAAGGCCAGGCATACAAGTTTGTGGTATTATCCTTCGGCCTTTCCCTGGCTCCTTGCATCTTCACAAGATGTGTGAGCGCAGCCCTCACCTGCAGGGGATCTGCACTCCCTCTCGAGAGAGTGCGGCCGATGGCACAACGCTGACACTGACACACGTCACCACACTGGGTCTTAACGTGAAAAACGAACAGAGCAACTTCACACCAAGCTAAAATGTCACCTTTTATTGGCATGGCTCTGAACACCTGCACTATGAGGGCATGTATAACACCTCAGCGCGTGGACAGCAACTTTTGTACCCGTTTCCTCCAGCATCTTCACAAGGTCCTTTGCTGTTGTTCTGGGATTGAGTTGCACTTTTCACACCAAAGTACGTTCATTTCTAGGAGACAGAAAGCGTCTCCTTCCTGAGTGGTATGACGGCTGCGTGGTCCCATGGTGTTTATACTTGCGTACTATTGTTTGTACAGATGAACGTGGTACCTTCAGGCGTTTGGAAATTGCTCCCAAGGATGAACCAGACTTGTGGTGGTCTACATTTTTTTTTTCTGGGGTCTTGGCTGATTTCTTTTGATTTTCCCATGATGTCAAGCAAAGAGGCACTGAGTTTGAAGGTAGATCTTGAAATACATCCACAGGTACACCTCCAATTGACTCTAATGATGTCAATTAGCCTATCAGAAGCTTCTAAAGCCATGACATCATTTTCTGGAATTTTCCAAGCTGTTTAAAGGCATAGTCAACTTAGTGTATGTAAACTTCTGACCCACTGAAATTGTGATACAGTAAATTTATAAGTGAAATAATGTGTCGAAACAATTGTTGGAAAAATGACTTGTGTCATGCAAAGTAGATGTCCTAACAGACTTGCCAAAACTATAGTTTATTAACAAGAAATTTGTGGAGTGGTTGAAAAAACAAGTTTTAATAACTACAACCTAAGTGTATGTAAACTTCCGACGTCAACTGTACATTCGTAACTTCCGTTCTAATTCATACCTTTCAGACCGTCAGTACGGTTGAAAGTATGGATGACTCATACCAACAAGGTCGTGAGGAATAGCACAACTAACCTGAATGCGCCAGTGCCATTGGAAGAATGGTAGACCCCATGGTATGGCTGGATACGATGTTGACCTTGTAAAATCTTGAGAACGTGCGTGGTGACGACCAGGTAGCAGCTGCACATATCTGATTCAAGGGGATGTCTCTCAGCGAGGCCCAGAGGACCGAGTGACTTATCAAAACTTCTGGGACAGGGAGCCCTACACCCTTGTAGGCCTGAGCAATGACATCCACAACCCAGTGTGAAAGCCTCTGCTTTGACAAGGCAAGGCCTTGTGCGTGGGTTGCAAGGGGAGCAAAAGGCATGTTTATCAGTGTCACACATACAATGCCTCTAGAGGAAGTACACAGTCAGCACTGTGTTGACCTCCCTTTATGGGGGCTGCTGGGTATGGGCAGATGTGCTAGAGCGTTGCCAAGCCCTGAACTGAGTGAGTTGGCATGCTGTGCTATTTCTGGACACAGTGACATGTGGAAGGTGCAGAACGTTTTTCAGGACACAGTAGGGTGGAGTAGGAAAGTTAGGGTGAGGATCAGGAGCCTTTCATTCGGAAGTTTGAGCGTACATGTTGAGTCAGTTACATTCCAGCTGCAGTGCGAGCCAGGGAGGGAACAAGGTTTGTTATTGTTAGACAGAGCTTACTCACTCTGCCTATAAATAAGTAGATACTAATTTTTGCTGTGTAATTCTCAGAATTGAGAAAAGCTTTATGTCTACTGCAATGTCATTGTCTTGGATAGGATATCTCAGTCCCATCCACACAATGGGTATATTCAGTTTACCTTACTCTTCTCTGGTGATTATGTGAGTCTTTGGAGCCATTGGTTAGGCTATACATACTGGTTCTTATTACCATAAGACATTTGTTTCCATACAACAGCTGATAACAGCTCCACGAAAGCAGAGCGAGCAGCAGCCAGAATGTTCGGCTCACCGCTGGCGTCATGACAACCTTGTTTAGGCCATGGAGCACTGACAATGGACTGTCGACAGTGGCTTTGCTCAGGCTGCTGTGTAATCCTCGGGATGAGTCTGGGGTGCTGAGTTGGACTTGGGGGAGGGGTAGGGGCTGCTGTCATTCAATGTCTGGCCAGTGAAACTGACTGAGAGACTAAGTCAGCTAGGCTGACTGTCACATGACCAGTGTGTTTACTCTCTCTGCTATGAGATCATGTGCTCTGCTTGTGAACCCTAGCGTCCTAACTTCTGGGAGTATGTGAGACATTTTAAGATGGGGAAACCAGAGCGAGAAAGAGACTGGATGTCTCTCCAGTGTCTGTGACTCCCTATAATTTGTATCCTAGTTGTGATTGGCAGTCTCCCCTGCCTAGGCTCATGTAGTAACATGGATCAGCCAGGCTAGGCCATGGCTTGTATATCACAGCAGGTGCTGTAAACTGACAGCACAAAGAGGTATTCACTATCCTGTCATCATGCAGTAATCGAGACTAACAGAACCACTGGCTTAGGTAGGGGTAAAGGTCCAATGCATTATCTTAATATGAAATCATTTCTGGGTAACAATTAAGTACCTTACTGTGATTTATTATAATTTTTTTAAATGGTCAAAAAGAAACAAAAACCTTCATAGCAAGGACCAATTTCTCAAGCAAGAACTTTGCTAGGACTGTCTGGAAGTAGTCTGAATGAGGGGCTTTGTTTTTCGGGCAGAAAGGTTTGAAACTCTGTTATTGGTCTATTAACTTACTTGTGGCCATGTAACGTATGTGGACAGCCCTTCAAATTAGTGGATTCGGCTATTTCAGCCACCCGTTGCTGACAGGTGTATAGAATTGAGCACACAGCGATGCAATCTCCATAGACAAACATTGGCATTAGAATAGCCCGTACAGAAGGGCTCAGTGACTTTCAACGTGACGCCGTCATAGAATGCCACCTTTCCAACAAGTCAGTTCATCAAATTTCTGCCCTGCTAGAGCTGCCCCCGGTCAACTGTAAGTGCTGTTATTGTGAAGTGGAAACGTCTGCCGTGAAGTGGTAGGCCACAAGCTCACAGAACGGGACCACCGAATGCCGAAGCGCGTAAAAATCGTCTCTCCTCTGGAACTGTTGTGTTGCAACAAACTGCCTCTGGAAGCAACGTCAGCACAAGAACTGTGCGTCGGGAGCTTCATGAATGAGTGTCCATGGCCGAGCAGCCGCAAACAAGTCTAAGATCACTATACGCAATGCCAAGCGTCGGCTAGAGTGGTGTAAAGCTAGCCGCTATTGGACTCTGGAGCAGTGGAAACGTGTTCTCTGGAGTGATTAATCATGCTTCACCATTTGGGTTTGGCGGATGCCAGGAGAACGCTTCCTGCCCCAATGCATAGTGCCAACAGTAAAGTTTGGTGGGGGAGAAATAATGATCTGGGGCTGATTTTTATGGTTCTGGCTAGGCCCCTTGGTTCCGGTGAAGGGAAATCTTAACGCTACAGCATACAATGACAGTCTAGACGATTATGTGCTTCTAACTTTGTGGTAACAGTTTGGTGAAGGCCCATTCCTGTTTCAGCATGACATTTCCACCGTGCACAAAGCGAGGTCCATACAGAAATGGTTTGTCGAAATCGGTGTGGAAGGACTTGACTGGCCTGCACAAAGTCTGACCTCAACCCCATCGAACACCTTTGGGATGAATTGGAACACCGACTGCGAGCCAGGCCTAATCGCCCAACATCAGTGCCTGACCTCACTAATGCGCTTGTGGCTGAATGGAAGCAAGTCCCCGCAGCAATATTCCAACATCTAGTGGAAAGCCTTCCCAGAAGAGTGGAGGCTGTTATTGCAGAAAAGGGGAAACCAACTCCATATTAATGCCCATGATTTTGTAATGAGATGTTCGACAAGTAAGTGTCCACATACTTTTAGTGTATATCGCCAGGTGATGTCACCAGGCAGGCCAAAACTCCATTCCACCTAAACAGACACATTTCAGGTGGTCTTTTCAAACAGCTCTTACACTTAAACGGCATTATCATTTTCATGGTGATAATTCACAATTATTCTAACCTGGAAATATACATACAATTTTTGTAAAACAGGATAATCAAGTTTTTGACTACGCTGGGCCTTTTTAAACTTTGTGGTTGTGTGTCTCTGCCAGTCTCTCTGACTCTGTTTCTTTATCCCCCTCGTCATATCGTTCTAGGTATAATGTCTTTTGAAGGATGTTTTTTAATCATTAGGCTATTAGTTCAGCATAGAGGCACAATTTGCCATGGTCTGCAAAACATTTTGACAGAAAACATACAATATATACAAAAACATGGAAAGTAATCATGTACATGTAATAAGTTGTGAAGTTTGATATATTCGCTAAGTATCCCAACTGACAAATGTGACCAATGTCATGTACTGTATGTACGTGTCCTGCAGGGTCCTGGGTGGAGTTGGAGATGAACAGAGCTGCGGCCACAGCTGCGGCGGGGTTGTCCCAGTCTACCTCCACCGTTGGCCAGGCTCTGGGTCTGCTCCCCTTGCCTCAGGTGGTGGAGGAGGAGGTGGTGGAGGCCATTGTGGGGGGCCTAGAGCATGTGCCCTCCTCATCTTCCATCCATAATGGAGACATGGAAAAGATTCTACTGGACGCTCAGCATGAGTCTAGCCGCAGCAACTCTTCCTGTGACAGGTAGGTGGTGCTACAATGAGGAAGAACACAGTTCAGCTTGGCCTTGAAAAAACTAGGTACATATAATAATACAAATCTAGAACCATTCTTAAAAATCACCTGTAACTCTTTTCAATTCACTGTTGAGGTCACATACTAGCCCAAAATCAATGTAGATTTAATCTCTGGATTGATATAGTACTGTATGCTGTTATGGCGCTGTAAATATAATCCGTTTGCAATAGTAAACATCTTCATCACCTAAGTCATTGGACTTAAATCCACTCACACCTCTGCTTTCCCTACCCTCTGAGCCATGAGGTTGCCTGCCATAAACACAGGCTTATCTGGTTGCCCGGTCAGCTGAGTCCGTCAGCTGTCAATGAGTCACCTGAGAATGTTTACCAGGAGTGTTTCTACAACAGCCTACTAATGGTAGAGTTCACAGACAGACTCATCCATCCACTTTGAGGTTGCAGGCTGACGGCAAAGTGAAAGCCTAATAGAGGCATGATTCATATGCACATTGAGCCATCAGAGGCGAGGTCTCTTGATTAATGCATTGGGAATTTGAACAAGCCCCAAATCTTCAACCTGGTTACTGCATACAAGTGTACATTCCTATGCACCAAGGGAGAGAAGACCTGGAGTGCAGTGATTGGCTGTGACTGTTTTTATTTTGTTGTTTGATCTTCCCCACAGTCCTCCCCGGCCTCCTAGTCCCCAGGAGGATGATCATGATGGACAGATCATCTTTGATGTGGACGTGAGCAGCAGAAGAGATGGCCAAGTAAGAGTTATTACTCGGTGTGCCTGAGCTACCTACGTCACATGTATGTTTCCATGATAACATAACCTGCTGCTTCTCTCAGTCTCTTGTGAATGACAACCATAACCTTTGTTACAATGGCGATGGCGACAGGAAACACTAACCGGGTGGGTTTGAATCCATGGACACGGCAGTAGTCTCAGCTTTAGGTTCCATTACAGTTACACACACACACACACACACACACACACAAACTCTGTCAGTGGATGACATGGCAAAGCCACATTTTTATGTTGACGACTGACTCTGTGTCTGTAACCATGGCAGCCTCACACAGGGTTTATTGTATTGTATGGGCGGTCAGCCATATTGTCTCTGCCTCCCCCTGTTTTCTGTATTGAGATCAGTGTCCTAATGCGCAGCATGTGTCCCTTGCAGTCAGAGGAGGATACCCTGGAGAAGGAGAGGGACATGGATATCCTGATGAAGGACTCAGACTGGGTAGCAGACTGGTCCAGTCGGCCCGAGAACATTCCTCCTAAGTGAGTGATGTACACAGTCCCATTGCCCCTAAAACATACAAGTCTTAGTGTATCTGGTCTTCTAGGTAAATCCTAGTGTGTTTGTGCATTTAGTAATACTACTTATGGCTAAATATTTCCACATGATAAGGAGAAGATGAATAATACTGTAATTAATCCACATTTCCTTGCCTGTAGGGAGTTCCATTTCCGCCACCCCCGGCGTTCAGATACACTCAGCATGAGAAAGACCGGGGCGATGAAGAAAGGAGGTGTCTTCTCTGCGGAGTTCCTCAAAGTGTTCATCCCCTCACTGCTACTATCACACATCCTGGTCCTGGGACTGGGGTAAGAGCAAACCTTGGACACATTTGCGATCAACCTCAGTTTGGCAATCATTTGTGTTATAAGTAGGATAATAGCACTTTTTTTATGGAAGTGAAAAAGCCAAGTGATGACATTATGGAAGGCTTGTTTCAACCCATCAATGGGTCTGCATTGAGAATAACATTTCCATTATTTAGCCATTAGCTGGCTAAGTAAACACTTCCTTCTCAGATTAATGTAGACAATTCCTACATGGAATCTCCTGAACAGCTTTCAATGTCCTTCTGTTTATAGTTGTTTACATACAATTAGAAGAACCCCAATCAGATCCAATACATCATGTTGTTTTGTTTACTGGGAATCAGATATCCCTGGAACAAAACTGCATGTACAGAAAATTATTAGCCACTATATATATACAGTGGGGAGAACAAGTATTGGATACACTGCCGATTATTGGATACACTGCCAAGTATTGGATACACTGCCGAGAAAAACTAACAGGTCTGTGAGAGCCGGAATTCTTACAGGTTGGTAGGTGATCAAATACTTATGTCATGCAATAAAATGCAAATTAATTACTTAAAAATCATACAATGTGATTTTCTGGATTTTTGTTTTAGATTCCGTTTTAGATCGGCAGTGTATCAAATACTTGTTCTCCCCACTATATATATGTGTGTGTGTATATGCGCACTCGCGCACTTCCATGCATATTTCTGTATAAACCAGCAGAGGCTCTGTGGTGGCAGCATATAGTGGGCAGCTGCAATGCTCGAGCCCTGTGTATATGCCTGGGTCTAGATAGTAGAACAGCTGCTGCTGGGATGGATGGACACCTGCTGCACCACACCCTTAACACACACTTTGACAGCACACATGACACGGCAGGGACAATCCACAACTCCATCTATCACTTATCAGCCGACTAGTTAATGACTCTGGGTGTAACTGCTCTCTCTCCCCCTCAGGGTGTACATTGGGAAGAGGTTGAGCACGCCCCCTACGAGCTCTTTCTGAGCAAGAAGCTGAACGAGTGCCTGCGGGAAAAATTACGCTGTTGTATGAAGAATGCCCTCTCTCCTCAAACTATACCTCTCCTTTTCCCCCTCTTTCTCTCTCTGCTTTCTCCCACCTAAAGCATTTCCTCCTCCTGTAACCTACGCGGACCTGAAACGTGCTGTGTTCTCAGGACAGATGCGTTGCCTCCAGCCCCCTCCCCCTTCCTTCCTCATTTGTATTAGCTTTTCAAGGAAAAAGTGAGGTCATGTTCCCTTTTCCTCCTGTTTTGGGTGTAATTGTTTATAAAGGGTGTTTTGGGGGGAAGGGAGCAAAGCATAAAACCAAACCAAACTCTTCTACACACTAGCTCCAGCACTCTGTCATGCCTGGTACAAGAAAGAGCTGTCTGCCCCACAGATTTACAAGATAGAAGTAGCCCAAGATTGTGCCATCTACAACGGTGGTTGGGTGAATCTCTCAAGCCCGTCACTTGACCCTGAAAGGGTCTAACTAATTTCAGAAAGAAAGAAGCTAACCTGAAAATGTGAGCATGCCTTTGAAAGTAATCATTTTGTCTATAACTATAAATACAATTTACTGTAGATGTTATGGTCTTTAAAAAAATATTCTTACCACCATAATAAAGTTTTGATTAAGGGTGTTACCATTGTGGCCATGTCAAATCCACAACCACCAGATGCTGTGCATTGGAGAGAGTGCTTGGCCTGCCAGATGAGATGTATCCAGTACATGTCATTGTCTTGTTTCTGTCTTGAGTTCTTTACGACATATCATGGGCCTAGTCATTTAGGCCTGGTTCAATGGGTAAACCTCTGATATGCCTGCGCAACTGTGACAGGTCATCTTACCACCTTACACACTTGTACAGCATACACGCAGACATTTAAGAACGAGTTTATGTAGGTTGTTAGTCCAGCTGGAGATTAACCCTGATGTTTCACCACACTGATAGTTGGAGTCCAGAGGCAGATTAGTTTTAGAGGCACAACCACATGGACAAATTCAAGCATGCTCTGAATGTCACTGCGACCTACAGTACGTCACAGTGCTTAAAGAGGGACCGCAGTGTTTCAAAGTTGAGATTTAAGATGAACTTAAAATGGGTCTGTTTGTACTACCACTCCACCGCTGGATATGGCTGACATCAACCTCTTTATTTCCCTCTACACAACTGCCAAAAGGAACTGAGGTCCACCTTGAACCTCAACTCTTCTCAGTAGCCACGTGCCTCACCTCTGTTCCCAAGACTCCATTGTGGTTCTGTTGGTCAGTGTATGTCTGTGATCTGACACCGGGGCTACTCTATGGTTTGTTTCAGTGAGTTTTATTGTCTATTGTGACGTTGGAGTCTGAATGCACAGAGCAGGAGGTATAGCTATGATAAGACTGAACTCATCAGAGATTTAATGAAGATTTTGTTAGAAATATACACTTTGCAGGGCCCATTTTGAAAAGGAAAGATTAAAAATGATTCCCCTCAGACTGCTATGATAACAATAGTTATTGTAATCATACACATCCTTTTGATTTAATTTTGTTTTTTCCCCTCATTGTAAAATGGAAAAAGGTTTTGTCATTAAAATTTCCTCAATCAAGCTGAATTGTTAAGAATTATTTTGTATTAGTTTCACTTAACTATGCAAAGGGAAGGGATCACCTCTTTCCCACCAAGGTGCATGAATTGAGGAAAAAAAGTGGATAGGAGATTCAGCAACTCTTGCAGGACAGGAGTTGCTGAATGCTTTAAGTGTATTAAGTAGAAACAACATGAAAGGCTTCTGGCCTTCAGGGTTTTTTACCTGAAGAAGGCCAAAAGATGTATTGCGTTGGTTCTACTTTTGACTGATTACCTAGAAACACACACGGACTAAAATGCATAATCTCACACTGTATCAGATCAGAGCCAGCAGGGAGAAGGGAGGGTGGTATGGCTACTAGCCAGTCCTCATACCTCAGCCTATAACATGCAGTCAGTTCTCATATTCCAGAGCCTTAAAACACAATGTTTAGCTGAGTGTGCCTGCACAGTCATTTGTCATGCAATGGAGCTTGTCCTGTCACTGAATGTCCCCAGGGAGGACACAATCCTGGTTCGGCTGACTGGCACTTCAAATCAAACTTTATTTGTCACGTGCCGAATACAACAAGTGTAGACTTTACTGTGAAATGCTTACTTTCAAGCTCTTATCCAACAGTGCAGTTCAAGAATTAGAAAATACTTACCAAGTAGACTAAAATAAAAAGTTATAATAAAAAGTAACGCAATAACAATAACGAGGATATATTCAGGGGCACCGGTACCGAGTCGAGGCTAGTTGAGGTAGTCTGTACATGTAGGTGGGGGCGAAGTGACTATGCATAGGTAACAAACAAACAGCGAGTAGCAGCCGTGTACAAAAGGGAGGGGGGGGTCAATGTAAATTGTCCGGTGGCGATTTTATGAATTGTTCAGCAGTCATGGCTTGGGGGTAGAAGCTGTTGAGGAGACTTTTGGTCCTAGACTTAGCGCTCCGGTACCGCTTGCCGTGCGGTAGCAGAGAAAACAGTATAACTTGGGTGACTGGAGTCTCTGACAATTTTATGGGCTTTCCTCTGACACTGCCTATTATTCAGGTCCTGGATGGCAGGAAGCTTGGCTCCAGTGATGGACTGGGCCGTTCACACTACCCTCTGTAGCGTCTTCCGGTCAGATGCCGAGCAGTTACCATACCAGGCAGTGATGCTCTCGATGGTGCAGCTGTAGAACCTTTTGAGGATCTGGGGACCCGTGCCAAATATTTTCAGTGTCCTGAGGGGGAAAAGGTTTTGTTGTGCCCTCTTCACGGCTGTCTTGGTATGTTTGGACCATGATAGTTTGTTGGTGATGTGGACACCAAGGAACTTAACTCTCGACCCGCTCCACTACAGCCCCATCGACGTTAATGGGGGCTTTTTTGGCCCACCTTTTCCTGTTGTCCTGGCACCACACTGCCAGTTCTCTGACCTTCTCTCTGTAGGCCATCTTATCGTTGTCGGTGATCAGGCCTACCGCTGTTGTATCGTCAGCAAACTTAATGATGGTCCTGGAGTCGTGTTTGGCCACGCAGTCGTGGGTGAACAGGCAATACAGGAGGGGACTAAGTACACACCCCTGAGGGTCCCCAGTGTTAAGGATCAGCGTGGCAGATGTGTTTTTGCCTACTCTTGCCACCTGGGGGCGGCCCGTCAGGAAGTCCAGGATCCAGTTGCAGAGGGATGTGTTTAGTCCCAGGGTCCTTAGCTTATTGATAAGCTTTGAAGGCACTATGGTGTTGAACGCTGAGCTGTAGTCCATGAACAGCATTCTCAGGTAGGTGTTCCTTTTGTCTAGGTGGCAAAGTACAGTGTGGAGTGCAATTGAGATTGTGTCATCTTGATCTGTTGGGGCGGTATGCGAGTTGGAGTGGATCTATGGTGTCCGGGAGGATGCTGTTGATGTGAGTCATGACCAGCCTTTCAAAGCACTTCATGGCTATGGACGTGAGTGCCACGGGGCAGTAATCATTTAGGCAGGTTACCTTTGCTTCCTTGGGCACAGGGACTCTGGTGGTCTGCTTGAAACATGTAGGTATTACAGACTCGGTCAGGGAGAGGTTGAAAATGTCAGTGAAGACACTTGACAGTTGGTCCGAGCATGCTTTGAGTACACGTCCTGGTAATCCGTCTGGCCCAGCGGCTTTGTGAATGTTGACCTGTTTAAGGTTTTGTTCATCGGCTACCGAGAGGGTTATCATACAGTCATCCTAAACAACTGTTACTTCTGCCTCTTCCTGGGGGGGGTGTACTACAAAGCAGGACCAATGAGTTAGCTAGCTAACATGCTTAAATATTCATAAATAACTTTAGATTTTTTAGAGAGAGAAGCTTTCATGGTGTAACTGACTCAACAACCAATAACACATATGTTTAGCTTTCTGAATTTCTTAATGAACCAGAAAATCAATAGTTATTTCTGGTTGTTTATTAAAGTTAGCTGCGTAACTCATTGAACCTACTTTGTAGTTTGCCCCTCTGTGCAATATCCCACTCATGTTGTTTCTCATATCGCTGTGTTAATGCTTGTAACATGATTGTGGATCTCTTTATAAGCTCCATGACTGTAAGGTGACTACCCTGAGACTTTCAAAACTCCGATACTTTCATGCCCCCCTTCTCTCTCTCACACACACATACTCACACACATCCTGTCTGTCACTAAAATGAGACTCATAGACTAGATGTAAAATATTTAATGTAACTCCGGGACACTCAAATTAGTATGAAATGTAACGCTTGGTATGGTTACATAAGACAAAAGGAGGGTGGTTGGTCGGGGTGGATGAGTAGACGTATAACGCGAACGTCTAGTAGCAAGTCAAGGTTGGTTGCACTCTTGGTTGCACTGCTTCCAGCCCCAGGTTGAGATTTGGAGGGCTGGTCTTTATGTTAGATCTTTTATCCAATCATATTCAGCCATCATGTGTTGCCAGGGGTCTAAAATCTGCCCTCAGGCCTTCAGAATCAACAGTGCGGCGCTTGTAGCTTAAAGTGAATGGAAATGAAAATTTAGTGTCAACCAATCAGCTTTAGAGTTGGCTATTGTACGCCTGCTGGCTGGCTCCAGTGTTACACAGGAGCCAGCTAGCAGGCGTAGTGCGTGCACGTCTTTTGATTGGATTACCAATATTGAGAGGCAGGTCCTATGGGCAGGTCTATGCAGAACCTCAGAACTAGGAAACTGAATTTGATAAACAAATTAATTCGCGTTCTACTAAGCTGTTTTTTCAACCCACAATGGCGGAAGGAGGAGAAGATATCGATTTGGTCGAGGATATAATTATAACGCCATTCTCAAGACGAACTTTTCAAGAAAAGTTAGACATTGTAAGGAGAGGTCGCCCGACGCCGACGCTACAAAGCCTGTCACAGGCGGGAAAGGGGTTTGTTCGGCACTTTCAAAGTTCCAACTACGAGCGCTATCAATGGCTCACAGGCTCCGAGAAGCACTGCAAACTGTACTGCTGGGAATGCCTATTATTTGCAAGTGATCGATTTGGTGTTTGGAGCCACACTGGCTTTGCAAACTTGAGTTGTCTAACCAAGGCAGCAACGAGACACCAAAGTACGGCTGAGCACTTACAAGCAATGGTGCTTTTGAAAACTTTTGGGGACACCCGAGTGGATCTACAGCTCAACGAACAAGCGCGCAGGGCAACGGAGCTGCACAATGAAAAGGTGAAGAAAAATAGGGAAATATTGAAAAGACTCCTTGATTGTGTCATGTTTTTGGGTAAACACTGTCTACCCAAAAATGTCAATTTTTGTCAATTTCAAGGTGACGCAACGCCTGGTTATACTGCGTTTCTGTCTAAATGTATAGTGTCTAGAGCCATGGCATCATAATGATGGTAATAAGAGGTGGATTAATTCGGGTGGGACTGTGTAGGACCTCACTGAAGGCCCAGGCCCCAGGCCCACGGCACGCCACTGTTAGCCACCTAGCCAACGTTAGCCACAAGAAATTGAAATTCTTAACATATAAGTTTTGCAAATTCGTAATATTTTGTACGAGTCGTAGCATGTTGTACAAATTTCAATTCGTAACATATCATACAAATGGATGAAGGACAAATTAATATATACCATATGAAAAGTATAATATATTACTAATTGGAGTGTCCCAGATTTACGTTTACTATGTTACGTCTACCCAGGTTGAATTATCAATCAGTGAAACCCTTTTAGTGGCCTCTGGCTTCCTGTAGAAACAGCACAGATATAGAGATCTCACCAACAACTGGTGAACAACACTCTCCAAAAGCTGCTGTCAGTCAATACCCCATGCTCCTAGCTCAGTCATTCTGACCCTTAACCCCACGGCCATGATACTTCCCGGCATGTAACTGGAATAGAACCCCTGCCTGGGACACCAATGGAAAGCATTGATTTTGTGCGATTTGAAGCAGCTCACGGATGCCACACAGGAATTAGCTGTCTCGGTCTGCATCTGGTTTAGCAAGAACTCAGGAATTAAACAGCTCCAGTGACAGACGTTTGATTTGTAGCAGGGACTAAGCTGAGGTTTACATCGTTTCTTGTTCAGTCCCTATAAAGAATAGCCTACTATCCTCTAGTGGTGAAGATATATATATATATATAAATGACACAGACACTGAGAGTCAGATTGTAAGGTGCAGTGTAACTTGATCTTAACACAATTGCACTGAACCCGTTGATCAGTCAGGATGGCTAAATGAGTGTTACGAGAATTATGTTCTCAATGTTCAAAACCCGATTCAATTAAACTACTCAGTCTGCCACCCAGAATGTGTAAGATACTGGTTGAATGAAACAGACGGAGGCCCAGCTATGTTCGTCAAAATGTTTATTCACGAGAGCGCTGGTTAGTTGTACAAAACCATTCATTTTATACTGGCTCCTTACGCACATACTTTCACACACAAACAGAAGATATCATACGCACATACTTTCACACACAAACAGTAGATATCATACGCACATACATATCAATACCCAGCCGACAACGATTAGGGACCGCGAGAAGCACTCCCTGTCCTTTCCCAAATCTCTCAGTGGCCCCTAGCCAAGGTCGGCACCGAATCTTGCTCAGACAGTCTGTGTTTAAGATACTATAGAGACATATTGTACAGATGTATAAATTTACTGACTAAAACTACACACATCATTAATACTAATTTTATGATTCTAATCAATTTCATACCATTATATGGTTTCAGGGTGGAATATTATAATCGCTCATTTAAACATATAAATTCCATCAACAATGAGTCAGAATGCTGTTGAGCAGTATCCAAGAAGAGTCCACCCCCACTCCCATTCTTCTCTAACCAGTGGGACATGGGGCAGAACAGTAATTGATGGTAATCAATGAAGGGGGGATTTTGTTTGGCATTCCTGAGATACAAATAGAAATGATCCTAGAATTCAGTTCTGCATGCTTTGTAATGATGCACATCATACACATCATTAGTCATTCAAAATATGCATGTACATCCTCCATTTTTTAATTTAGATAATATCAGTAAAACATGAATGAATGTAGTTTGAGTGTGTTGTATGAAGTCTGGCCTGTTGAGATGGGGAGGGTTATGTTTTCACTGGAGAAGGACACAGAGCCGGCCACCACCCTGTAACCCATGGTAACGCCACAAGCTGCAATGGGAGGAGCTGGGGAACTTGCCGCCTCTGGATTGGCTGGAAGCAGGTGTTCGGAGGTTCTGTGTGGGGAAGGAGGAGAAGATGGGATGGGTTAGGAGGCGGGATGGAAAAAGAGTGTGTGTGTGTGTGTGTGTGTGTTACCAAAAGAAAGCAGTGATCATTGCTGTGCACTACCTGTTAATCCAGACACATAAAATACATTCTCTAACCACTGGGGTAATGGATGCAAGTGCATCAACTTCAGAGTTGTGTTTTCTGTGACAGTGTAATTAGCAACAGTGCATAAAATGGATTTACAACTCTTTGATCCCCATCTGTTTCGTAATGCAAGGACCAGAAGGCAGACATGGGTCCCAGTGGTCGTCTGTTTTTGGGCAACTTCGTTATTGACCTAAAAGTGGGAGTTGTGGTCAAGAAACACTGGCATATTTTATCATCGGACCCAGCTTTGCCGGCTGAATTTAAATATCCACCACGTATTGTGTATGGGAGAGGCCAACTGCCAGCCACAAAAGAAAATTAGCCAAACTCTTTTACGCCCTCTACCAAATGGTAGCTATAAATGCACAGTGAAACAATATGATGAAGTGTGAATATTTCTGCCACCCACACACAGGAAAACGGTTCCAAATAAATTACATTATTACGTGTTCCACCACCCATGTTATTTACATTATTAAATGTCCATGTGGGCTCTGTTATGTCGGTAAAACCACCCGCTCTCTCAAACAGAGWATTAGTGAACATAAAAGTTAAATCAGGAGAAACGACAGGGATTATCCAGTCGCTGTACATTTCAATGACCTGAAGCATGACATTTCCACCTTTAGATTTTGTGGCATAAAGAAAGTTAAGCTATCAGACAGGGGAGGAGATATTAATAATACTCTGAGTAAAAGAGAATGTTTTTGGATTTTCACCCTCCAGACATTATTTCCTAAAGGACTTAATGATGAAATGCCTATGTATGTTATGTTGTGAATTTGAACATGAAATATGTGTATTTTGTAGATTATTCTGACGTTTTTCGTACGATGTACCCAATGACTAATGTGAAACTTGCTATGTCCTCATTGAGATTTTAACGACGTGTTCAATACGCCTTATTTATACACTTTTGTAATATTTATGAAATGCATATTGTTATATTTGGTAGCACTTATTTGTTTTTCCTTTGCCTCCAACCCCCTTCGATGTGTAGAACGGATGTGGGTGGGGCCAGGTCTACATAAGGGTGCACATTTAAAAAAATCACAAAATCTCTGATGAAGGCCGTGTGGCTGATACGTAAGGTTATTAAATATTGGTGATACTATCAAGAGCAGTGTGCGGTTTCCTTTTTCTTTCATCTTGAGCTAAAAGTTAAAATGCACTTCGTCTTCAGAATCTATTTGAGTAATGTTTTTTTGACATGTGTGAGCAAGGGAGAAAGAATTCAGAACATGAGCAACTCCTGCCAGAGCTCTCAGCTCACCTGCCACTTGTGCGCAGACTTGCTCAGTCACACAGAATGGGGTGGTGCTGAAAGGATAGCTCCCTTCATTGTTGAGCTGGGTGTAAAGTAGCAATCTGTGAGATATGCTCTGACTGCCTTTTGACCCCATTCTGGGGACTTGTTCAGAATTAAAGTTTTCAGTTAGCCACAATTTAACCCAATACAATAGTTACATTTATTAAAGTTGTTCTCACCACTAACCTCTCAGGTGCAAATCATAGTAGGAACAGTGTATGAGGCTTTTGATTTACACCATAGTGACCATACCCCTCTAAGTAGTAGGCTACACTTCATCGATAGGGGCAACAGATGAGCTTTGATGAGATTTGATTGACAAAGCATTGTCCTATGCCAGTGAGTTCACTGTTCATTTTTGGGCATGACTTCCAGACATATGGCTTTACTCTGATGTCCTCCAGCCATAGTCTAGTTTATATTTACTATGTGGGGTTCTAGGTTGTTTTTTCTATGTTGGGGTTTTTGGTATGATTCCCAATTGGAGGCAGCTGGCTATCGTTGTCTCTAATTGGGGATCATACTTAAGTAGCTTTTTTTCCACCTGTGGGTAATGGGATATTGTTTCTGTGCAGTTGCCTGTTTAACACTGCATTGTCATCACGGTTCGTTTATTCTTTATTTAGTTTTTTTTGTATTTGCTTAAGTTTCACTTTCATTAAAATTATGTGGAACTCAACGTACGCTGCGCCTTGGTCCGATCATTACTACGATCTTCGTGACAGAATATCCCATCACCAAAGGACCAAGCAGCGTGACCAGGAGGAGCAGGGATCCTGGGCCCGGGAAAAAGAGAGTGGAGGACATCATCGACATGGGAGGAGGTTATGGCAGGGGACAAGACCCTGCCATGGAAGCAGGCGGAGGCAGTGAAGGAGGATCAACGACGACTCCGGGGTTCGCAAGCACGAGAGGCAGCCCCCAATTTTTTTGGGGGGGGGGGGGGGGCACACGGGGTGGTTGGCGGAGCCAGGTTTCAGACCAGAGCCAACTCCCCGCTCTCGCTTTAAGGATCGTGTGACCGTTCAGGCACCAAGTTATGCAGGAGTAAAATGTCCTTAACAAGTCGCATAATAAGTTGCATTGACTCACTCTGTGTGCAATAATAGTGTTTAACATGATTTTTGAATGACTACCTCATCTCTGTACCCCACACATCCAATTATCTGTAAGATCCCTCAGTCGAGCAGTGAATTTCAAACACAAATTGAACCGCAAAGACCAGGGAGGGTTTCCAATGCCTTCCAAAGAATGGCACCTATTGGTAGATAAAAATGCAAAAAAAGCAGACTTTGAATATCCAATTAAGCATGGTGAAGTTATTCATTACACTTTGGAATGTTGTATCAATACACTCATTCACTACAAAGATACAGGCGTCCTTCCTAACTCAGTTGCCAGAGAGGAAGGAAGCTGCTCAGTGATTTCGCCATGGGTCCAATGGGGACTTTGAAACAGTGACAGTGTTTAATGGCTGTGATATGAGAAAGCTGAGAATGGATCAACAACATTGTAGTTGCTCCCCAATACTAACCTAATTGACAGAGTGAAGAGAATGAGGCCAGTACAGATTAACAATATTCCAAAACATGCATCCTGTTTGCAACAACGCACTAAAGTAATACTGCAAAGCAATTCACTTTTTGTCCTAAATACAAAGTGTTATTTTTGGGACAAATCCAACACAACACATTACTGAGTACCACTCTTCATATTTTCAAGCATAGTGGTGGTTGAATCATGTTATGGGTATGCTTGTAATCGTTTAGGACTGGGGAGTTTTTCAGTATAAAAAATAAACAGATTGGAGCTAAGCACAGGCAAAATCCTAGAGGAAAACCTGGTTCAGTCTGCTTTTCACCAGACACTGGGAGATGAATTCACCTTTCAGCAGAACAATAACTTAAAACATAAGGCCAAATCTACACTGGTATTGCTTATCAAGAAGACAGTGAATGTTCCTGAGTTCCTTGAGTTAAATCTGCTTGAAAATCTATGGCAAGACTTGAAAATGGTTTTCTAGCAATGATCAACAACCAATTTGACAGAGCTTGAAGAATTTAGAAAAGAATAAATGGGCAAATATTGTACAATCCAGTTGTGCAAAGCTTTTAAAGAGTTACCCAGAAAGACTCACAGCTGTAATCCCTGCAAAAATTGATTCTAACATGAATTGATTCAGGGGTGGGAATAATTATGTAACTGAGATATATCTATATTTCATTTTAAATCAATTTGCAAACATTTCTAGAAACATGTTTTCACTTTGTTATTGTGTGTAGATAAGTCAGATGTTTTTATTTTGTAATTGTTGAATTCAAACTGTGACAGAACAAAACGTGGAATAAGTCAAGGGGTATGAATACTTTCTGAAGGCACTATAGTCTTGTGAGTGTGCATAAAGTCAATGCAAGATCGGGTCAATGCAGATAGTCCGTGTAACCATTTAATTAACTATTTAACAGTATTATGGCTATTTTGCAGTCTAATGGCTTGGGAGTAGAATCTGTCTCGGAGCCCGTTGTCCGGACGGTAGCAGAGTGAACAGTCTATGGCTTGGGTGGCTGAAGTCTTTGGTAATTATTTGGGCCTTCCACTGACACTGCCTAATATAGAGGTCCTGGATGGCAGGGAGCTCGGCCACAGTGATGTCTCTTTTCAGCCTCCTGAGATGGAAGAGGCGATGTTGTGCACTCTTCATGACTGTGCGGGTGTGTGTGGACCATGTTAAGTCCTTAGAGATGTGGACGGCAAGGAACATGAAGCTCTCGACCCATTCCACTACAGCCCCGTCGATTTGAATGGGGTCGTGCTCTCGCCTCTTTCTCCTGTAGTCCACGATCAGCTCCTTGTTCTTACTGATGTTGAGGAAGAGGTTGCTGTCCTGGCACCACACTACCAAGTTTCTGACCTCCTCCCTGTAGGCTGTCTCATCGCCATCAGTGATCAGGCCTACCACCGTCGTGTTGTCTGCAAACTTGATGATGGTGTTGGAGTTGTGGGTGAGCAGTGAGTACAGGAGGGGACTAAGCACGTTCCTTGGAGGGGCACCTGTGTTGAGGGTCAGCATGGCGGAGGTGTTGTTACCTACCCTCTCCACTTGGGGCTGGCATGTCAGGATGTCCAGGATCCTGTTGCAGAGAGAGGTGTTCAGACTCAGGGCTCCAAGCTTTGTGATGAGTTTGGAAGGGACTATGGTGTTGAATGCTGAGTTGTAGTCTATGAGCAGCATTCTCACATAGTTATTACCCATCTTTTCCAGGTGGGAGAGGGCAGTGTAGAGTGCAATTGAGATTGCGTCACCTGTGGATCTGTTGGGGCGGTTTGCAAATTTTTATTTTTTTATTTTATTTATCCGTTATTTTACCAGGTAAGTTGACTGAGAACACGTTCTCATTTGCAGCAACGACCTGGGGAATAGTTACAGGGGAGAGGAGGGGGATGAATGAGCCAATTGTAAACTGGGGATTATTAGTTGACCGTGATGGTTGAGGGCCAGATTGGGAATTTAGCCAGGACACCGGGGTTAACACCCCTACTCTTACGACAAGTGCCATGGGATCTTTAATGACCTCAGAGAGTCAGGACACCCGTTTAACGTCCCATCCGAAAGACGGCACCCTACACAGAGCAGTGTCCCCAATCACTGCCCTGGGGCATTGGGATCTTTGTTTAGACCAGAGGAAAGAGTGCCTCCTACTGGCCCTCCAACACCACTTCCAGCAGCATCTGGTCTCCCATCCAGGGATTGACCAGGACCAACCCTGCTTAGCTTCATAAGCAAGCCAGCAGTGGTATGCAGGGTGGTATGTAAATTAGAGTGGATCCAGAGTGTATGGGATGATGGTGTTCATATGTGTCATGAGCAGCCTTTAAAAGCACTTTATAATTACAGATGTGAGTGCTACAGGGTGATAGTCATTTAGACAAGTTACCTTTGAGTTCTTGAGAACATGGACAATGGTGATCAGCTTGAAACATGTTGAGATTGGTACAAAGAGATATGGAAAATGTCTGTATAGACACTTGCCAGCTGGTCTGCGCATGCTCTGAGAACATGCCTTGGTATTCTGTCTGGCCCTGCAGCCTTGTACGTGTTAATCTGTTTAAAAGCTTTACTCACATCAGCCACGGAGAGCAAGAGTCATCAGGAACAACAGGTGCTTTCATGTAGGATGGTTTTGTTTTCCTCGAAGCAAGCAAGCATTAGTCATTTAGCTCATTTGAACGTTTTTCTTCATTGGGCATCTCACAGCTGGCTTTCATTTTGTAATCAATTATCATCTGCAAGCCATGCCACATCTGACGAGCATCGGAGCCGGTGTAATATGATTCCAGCCTTCCTCCTATATTGTCCTTTTGCATGTTTGATGTATCGTCGAAGTTCGTAGCGGGCTTTCTTGTATGCGTCCATGTCCGTGTCCCGGTCTTTGTGAGTGGAAGCTCTACGGATATTGTTTGTAATCCATGGGTTTTTATTTGGATGAATTCCTGTAGTCACCGTGCGAACAACTTGGTCTATGCACTTATTGATTAAGCCCGCGACTGATGTGCTCTCCAAATACCCTCTGATTTACCTTCCATTTCCTATGTAGACTAACACACTTATTTATGTGTATCCCTTATTGTATAGGCTGCAATCAATGGTTTATCAATATTATGTGATTTAATAAATCTAAAGTAAAATTCTTGTTCATTAGCTATTACGTAATGTTATAAATGTATGGTGTTTTTATACCTATACATTGCTTCAGGATTGATCTATGATTTTTGTATGGTTATCATGACGTTTTTAGGCCAAATTCTTCAATGATAAAATAACTCAAGGAAATATGACGTCATACCATAGAGAATCGACAGCTAAACCGTGCACATGCCGTGGAATTTATATTCAGGGCAGGCAGCAGGGGTGTAGCTAAATCTGTAGCATGCTGTACTCCCTAATTCTGGTTGAGAAATGCATAGCATAGTGCCTGATTTATCAATGGACCAGGGCGGGGCTCTGCGCATGCACGTAGTGCTTCGTCAAGAGTGTCTGTCCCTCCCTCCCTCGGTGTGTGAGTCCGTCTGGCAAGGTTTGGCGCATCAGCGGAGAACAGGAGAGAGAGAGGACGTGATTTGGAGCTGCGGTTCTTTCCCTAGATTCTGCGAGCGGTGGCCTCCCGCTTTAGGACGCCCGACTCCTTTTGGAATTGTACACTCTCTTTGCTGCTAACTTCTCTGCCTATTCCACACCGGCCTTATCCACCCGGCAAACCGCACTATTCTGAACACCCATTCCATTGATAGCGGTCCATTAAGCGCAGCAAGAACAGAACTGCGAAGATGTCTGGGCAAGGCTATCAGGGCAAGAAGAACATTCCCCGCATTACAGTGAGTTAGGAAAACATGTATTCATTCCATTGAACATTGTGCATGTATTGCTACAACTATCCGTTCACCAGTCAAGCAAAGATGTGCATCGCTAAAATGAGGCTTGTGATCCGAATTAGTTGAAGCTCTCTCGGGTAGCTTTAGGCTACATCTCAAAGGTGAACGACCTGTTTGCATAAACTGTGAAATGCATTCTGCACGAGCTCTTGGTAATACATGTGTAATGAACGGGTCTTTAGGATTAAAATGGAGAGGCCAAATTTATGAGACTATGTAAAGAAATTATCTTTCAAATGACAATGGGCTAATTGGGATACTACAGTTTTGCTTGTGGTTTCGTGGTCGCGCATTATAGGCGACATTTCCATGCCGATGTTCTTTGTTAGAGAACGGTATCTGACCGGTTATCACCGTTCGCCAACGGGTGGAGCAAATGCATTAGCTTTCTCGCTTGTGCCCATCCGCTGCAATGTCGGGTTAGTTTTTCTGGACAATTCCAACTCCGGTGAATTCGGTAAAATTGTTATTTATATGTAGGCGGGTTTAGGACATATAGCTCGTTATTGTTTACGGATTTTGTGTGACTCTGGGCGAGGCAGCAACCATGTCTCGCACCAGATTTTAAATCCTGGCGAAGAGAGAATATCATAGGATAATGAAATGAGAAGAAGAATGAAAGGGGGGCGGCAGAGGGTCCAGTTTCCTGCCTTGTCTCTCAGCCTCCACACTAATGAACGGAAAGGGGCAAACATGACTATTGGCTCCCGCATGTCTTTCCATATTTATTCGTCTCCAGTGGTCTATATGAACTCCCCAACTATTAATCCAACATTCATGCTTCCCAAACACATTGCAATGAACATATGCTTCAATACACATTTGAAAAACAAGTCTAGGCCTTTGTCGTAAAACCATAGGCCTACTTCTCCATGTAATGGATGTCCTGAAGATCTATAACAGTCTAAGCTTTTATGGGGAAAGTGCCTCTCTCCTCATTGCGTGTGCATGTGAGCATTTTTTGTGGACAAGAAAGCAATTTGAAAGGGGCTTTGGCTGGCATCCCAGTTGGTTACTCCAGCAGGCTGTCAGGCTGGCTGAGTCTGACAAAACTGCTGCAGGTTTGGCCTAAACCCTGTCACATCCCACAGCCTGCTCATATGGATAGGGCAGCCGCCAGCCATGACCCGGTGAAGGGAGCAGGCTAGGGCTACCCCACCTAATGATCTATTCACATAGTCACACACACACACACTATCATTCTGCGGCGCTCAGGCCCTTCTACTGAGCATGCACCCTTCCTGTCCTCATCCCTCTCTGAGCTCCTGTTGCTAAACTCAGCCATTGCCCAACATGAGGATGACGTGAGAGACAGAGAAATAATAGAGGTACGCCTAAAGTGGCCCATCTTTCATACTGTAAGAGCAAAATGGATAGACAGACAGATGAACAGGGGTGACTGAGAGTGCAGTACCAAGGGTGACTGAGAGTGCAGTACCGAGAGTGCAGTACCAAGGGTGACAGAATGCAGTACCAAGGGAGCAATAAATAATATTATTATTACCTCTATTATGCAATAAAATGCAAATGAATTACTTAAAAATCATACAATGTGATTTTCTGGATTTTTGTTTTTGATTCCGTCTCTCACAGTTGAAGTGTACCTATGATAAAAATGACAGACCTCTACATGCTTTGTAAGTAGGAAAACCTGCAAAATCGGCAGTGTATCAAATACTTGTTCTCCCCACTGTATATAACCAAACACACGATCACTATAGATACACACAAATAATGTTCTTGTATGCTACTTTCTGTCTTTCAAGTTAAGTCAATTGTGATTTTTGGGGGGGATTATGACAAACACCCCCACAGAAACATAGGTGTAAACACACACATTTGTTGAGATTGGAAAGTCAAAGTGCAGCAGGCAGGCTGCAGTACGAGGTTTTCGTCACCAGCTGGAGTGGTCAGCTGCAGACTAGGAAGCAGCACACCTCAGAGACGCCTCATCAAGTATGAATGTCATTCTAAAATCACCACCTGGGGCTGCATTCCAAAGATGACTCATCCAACTCTCTCATGCATAGGATTAGGTTCATTTACAGTCACGCACTCACTCAAAGTTACCATTGGAAAATGCGGAAACAGAAATAGATTTTGGGATTTATTGTTTTTTAGGGGGAGGACTCTAAAGGGTTCCTGTATAAAAACTGATGGACTTAACTGCAGGATGGACATATCATGAATAGTTTAATGAGAGAGGTCTTCCTGTTGTTCCCAGGCTCTGGGGTCAAGAGTTCAGGAGTCAGTGGAATACCTGGGATAGGCCACTGTGGATGCCATTTTATCCAGAAGCCTCTGGCAGTGTCCGAATACCCCTACCAGCATTCTAAATAGTATGCATTTTGGGTATGCGAAAATACAAGTTACAGTGTATAGAATGTGAAATTCAGTATGCTTTAAATGCCATGATTTCATACTCATTTCGGCTTTTAATTTAGTAGAATTCGCTGCACATTATTGAGGAAGAGCATCGTTTTTCAAGACTCGTGTGTTTTTGACAACCGCTGATAATCAGACAAGAGGACGCAATCTACCAAAATGAACAAATGGTGGGATTCAATGCAATTGCACATTATATGACACCTTCACAGTATGGATGAGCCTAGTATTGATATTTGTGTGTACTGCATTAGTTTTTTACTAAACGGTATGCTCTAAATAGTATGTAGTTAGTACGATTAGTACACCGTATGCAATTGAAGTAAGCAGTAGGCAAGCCAGATTTCAGACACGGCCCCTGTATCTTCCTGTTAGATCAGTCTCTGTTACTAAAGACAGTCCAGCCTGGCGCTGCTCATCTCCAGCCCGCCATTCTCCCACAGTAATCCCATAATGCACTGTGGCCCGGGGAATTCCGTGTTCACACATTACACAAAGCACACTCTTAGTTCTAAGGGACACCGACTGCCTGCCAAGAACGCTTTTTTTCCTTCTATGCTGTGAGATATAATCTAGCATATCCCCATTCATAAACCCTCCAATGTGAGATAGTGTTTATTTATGTCCACTTCAGCAGCTGGGCACAGGAAGATAGGGGAAGGAATGGTGCCCCAGTGCAACCTGGGATTTCTCCCTGACAAGCAAGGTTTCCTTTTTATATAAGAGGATCCGGCGGCCGCTACACAGTACATATTCAGCCAGATTGTTGGCTCAACTAAATCCATGCTTCTAAACTGGAGCGTCTGTACAGTCGCAGTCATAGTCTGTGTGTCTTAAACCAGACAGCCACCCAGCAGCTCCTGCAGTCTTTGATCAGGGGGACTGTCTGGCTATTCCAGTTCCAGGAGACATAGAGCTGACGGGGCCTGAGGGCGGTTTCCTGTTCACCCATCCACTGGAAAGAAACTATTGGATCAGTAACTATTTGGATTAGGCGTGCTTGATGCTTCTCCACCCCAGCTCCAGCTCATGTTCCCTGGGAGTTTTCCACTGGGAGAGAACAACACATGCTGTTCCTTGGTTACCTCATTTGACAGCATTTGTCTTCGATCGAGGAAGGTCGCTCAGGCCCAGTAGAAATGGGCCCTGTCTATTGCTTTCATGCAATGTGTGAATAACTTCTTTGCCTAATGGTTTCAATTTTAACGTTTGATGTCACGTCTTTAACTACACGTCAGTAGTCTTTAATTCGAGCCCTCTAAAACATGATACATTGGATTGATCTGCCACACAGCGTGAAGAGAGGACGGTTCAATGCAATATCAATCCATCAGTCTATCTCTCTGATTGACCTCTAACCTATCCAGGCTCTAGTCTGGTGCTGGGCTCCGTTCAGATTAGTTTTTTGCTGTTTAGGGAATTTCTGAAAACGGCTTCTACACTTAAATCTCAATTGAATAAGTTGTATTAGGGCTGTATTAGTTGGTCAGAGATGAATTACCTGTTGTTGATATTAAACATTGACCAACACCCTAGGCATATTATTCGTCTAAGAGTTAAAACCCTGTTCAATTGAGTCAACATCCTGTTTGTGTGTGGATAGAACTGGTTCTCCTCCAGGGAAGGTCACTGTCATGTTTGGCTCAGGTCCAGAACAATCAAAAGATAGATGCTCTCCAAAAACATGATGCCTGATGGACGATCACAGGGCAAGCAGATTGGGTACTGACTTTGACCTGCAAATGCTTCTTTAAAAACAAGAACAGCTAGGTAGGTTAAAATAAGAAGAAACATGAAATAGGCATGCACATTTATCAACTAAACACAGTAGATTGAGTTTAAAAGCACTTGACTGTTGTTATCATTGGACCTTTACTAAGAGTGACAGAGAATGACTTTCATTGTAATCCTGACACAGTGCCACATTATTCTGTAACCTTTCTTGCCGTTTTTGGTAATGTACGAGTATCTAAAAATGTAATTATAGTTTTTAGATCATGGCTGTCTCACACATAGTTGTATGAATGTTTATGAATGGATTTCAGTAAAGGCCTCCAATTTACAGTGCATTTGGAATGTATTCATAGCCCTTGACTTTTTCCACATTATGTTACAGCCTTATTTTAAAATGGAATAAATAGTTTTTCCCCCCTCATCAATCTACACACAATACCCCATAATGACAAAGCAAAAACAGGTTTCTACACATTTTTGCTAATGTATATATATATATATACATATATACATATATATATATATACATATATATATATATGTGCCTTTTACTGAGGAGTGGCTTCCGTCTGGCCACTCTACCATATAGGCCTAATTGGTGGACTGCTGCAGAGATGGTTCACCAAGGCCCTTCTCCCCCGATTGCTCAGTATGGCAGGGTGGCCAGCTTTAGGATGAGTCTTGGTGGTTCCAAACTTCTTCCATTTAAGAATGATGGAGGCCACTGTGTTCTTGAGGACCTTCAATGCTACAGCAATGTTTTGGTACCCTTCCCCAGATCTGTGCCTCGACACAACCCTGTCTCGGAGCTCTACGAACATTTCCTACGACCTCATGGCTTGCTTTTTGCTCTGACATGCACTGTCATCTGTGGGACCTTATATCGATGTGTGTACCTTTCCAAATCATGTCTAATCAATTGAATTTACCACAGGTGGACTCCACTCAAATTGTATAAACATCTCAAGGATGATCAATGGAAACAGTATGCACCTGAACTCAATTTCGAGTCTCATAGCAAAGGGTCTGAATACTACAAAAAAAACATTTCAAAACCTGTTTTTGCTTTGCCGTTATGGGGTATTGTGTAGATTGATGAGGAAAAAATCATTTTAGATTAAGGCTGTAACGTAACAAAATGTGGAAAAAGGGAAGGGGTCTGAATACTTTCCGAATGCACTGTATATGTGAAATGGCACGACAAATAATGAAATAGTGATAGTCAACCACATGATTTTTGTTCAGTGAACAGTTGCCAAAACAGGATGGAATCATGTAGATGTGAGAATGGACTGGGTTCATCACTCCTGTCACACGAGTTATTAAAAATGTCCTGACATAGCCATCACTAACAATACATTCTTTGGGGGTTTGTTCGAAAGAGAGGAGAGAAATGCGCGTGCGTTTCTGCGTGTGTCTTTGTTTTATAGAATGTTTGTCAGTTGGCAGGGAACAAGTAACCACCTTTGTTGGGAAAAAATATACCAAAGTATGCCAATGTCATAGAGATGTGTTTTCTATTCTTTAGTCCAAATGCATTTCGGGCGGGGCATTGTGAACCCCGTTGGAAAGCATTTCTGCTTGAGGCCAGGGCTTCTAGCAGGGAACACGCTAGAGGCTGAAACTCAGACAGAGCAACCTTTGTTTGTGGAGGGGGCTAAATGCCTCGTGACCAGAATTGTGCCTCCACTTTTGGAGAGTAGGCCGTCACCACTGGGGCAACACAGGGAGGTGCCAGGGGGCCGGGTCTCAGTCTCGCACAGAAACAAGTGGCCTGGTGACCGAGGTATTGAAGACTGATTCCCAGTGAGGATGCCGGATGGGCGTGGCGTGCTCTGCTGATAGTCATTGATTCATCAGTGCATTCCTCACCCTCATTTTGAGCCATGCGGGTATCATCCTACCTAGTCAATTATCCATTCGAACATGCATATTCCGTATTTTGTTCCTGGTCACGACATGCTGTATTCAGCCATCTGTAATAAGCACACTGTACATCTGCGTTCCCTTTATCCCTTCCTGTATTAGGATGTGCATGAAGCATTGATCACGCAGTCTCTCTTTAAGACTCTGTCAAAGCAGTCGTCCTGCTTTCATTCCAGGCTGCTGCTCAACTCAGATCTTTGGTTCCTATTTAACTCCTGTTCCCTTTCTCATATTGCTCTGCTTCTCGATCTAACTCCTTTATTCTTACATACCCAATCACTTTCTGTCCTGTTCTCTGTCTCACTCACATACTGTAATGGTTGAACAAGCTGCACCCAAGACCTGGTGCCGATCCAAACTATCCCTGCATGGAACTGCTTCTTCCTCTGTGGTGTGCGTGTGTGTGCGTCGTGTGTGAGAGAGAGAGAGAGACTTACAACACAAGCCATCCATAATCAAATAGATCATGCCAGCTCAACACAACCAGTTGGGGCAACCATAAACATTGTGGGAGGATAAGTTGTTCCTTATCATCACAGAACTCACTTGGACGAAGCCTAATATCCCCATGACGCAACAAGGCAGAACATCAGATAATGCTGTGACAGTGACACATGATGTGACACTGCCCAATACAGCAGAGAGGCAGTCGGAACGTCCCGCCATGGTGGGGGGGATGGCAGGGACATGTAGGGGGGTTAAGTCTTTTGGCTTGTCTTTAGTATTTTACGTGTCTGTATTTAGTATATTAATAGCACAGTGTTAGCTGATACTTCCTGTAAAGAAAGTGGCTGGTGCTGCGGTGGTGCCAAATACAATACTCACCATCATGAGCTCATTTTAATAAGGCCATATAAATGCCCAGGACATTTTTTGTGCGTTACATTCTGGTGTCTGCTTTCCCACACGGACATTAAAGGCTTTTCCTAAAGGAACACTTACTTCACTGTGTTAACTCTGTGAGAATGAAGAGAACTGGACATGTGTATACTAACTAATGAATGAATGAATGACAGTTGGCCACCCATCCCTTACAGGATTAATTGACACATAAAGAAACATTACCATGATTCACAGAGAATTCTTCATCTAATAATACTTTTTTCTAAATGATCTTCTAGAGCGACCGTCTCCTGATCAAAGGGGCGATAATCGTGAATGATGACCAGTCCTTCTGTGCTGACGTCTACATGGAGGATGGTCATATCAAGTGAGTTTCACAACGACGACTACATGCTCTAGTTCTCAGAGGTTAACTACCTCTGCACCATCCTTACCATGCGTTAGACTTTTAACACTGGTCGTTGTTTGCTTTTACAGACTACATTGCAGTCCTAATGATAACTATATAACAACTCTCTCTCTTGCTTTCCCTTCTCTCTCTTTATCTCTCTTCCTCTGACTCCCAGACAAATTGGCGAGAACTTGATAGTGCCCGGTGGGGTGAAGACCATCGATGCCCACGGGCGCATGTTGATGCCAGGGGGCATTGATGTGCACACACGCTTCCAGATGCCCGACCGAGGCATGACCTCGGTGGACGACTTCTACCAGGGCACCCGCGCCGCTCTGGCAGGGGGCACTACCATGATCAGTATGTACATTACCACCTACCCACTTTCTGTCCTCCCCCTCTCAAGAGTCATGGGCAGGGCACAGTGCCAGCTCCATCTATGGCAGCACCAGGTCCTGACCCCATAAAGTCTCATCTGCTACAGACTAGCGTGCCACCAAGTGCTGCTGAGTGCTGTGAAAAGTGGACTAGGGAGGACGTTCAAAACTTTTTTCAAGTTGTTTATCCACTCTCCTCCTAATTGCTCAGTAACAGCATGGCCTGCCTGTAGCGTCCCTAGAGTTCTACTGAATATCCTAGCTGCCTCAGTAAAGGTCAATCTCCCTGCTCAGCAGTTACACAGACTCCTGAAGAGTAAGGTGGCTTTATCACATCGTGCAGAATGCTGACTCCTGCTGACAGCACTGCGGAGTCCACAGAGCCATCTCTGTAAATGGGTCACGTCACGAAACAGAGGCTTACTGGGTCACAGTGCAGTACAGTACAATCTGGTGGAAAAAACATGATGCAAGATCCAGATCTAGGCTTTTAATCTGACCTACTGCATATCATAGTTGAATGCGACCAGAACAATAAGAATGAACCAATTTACGAAACAATTGTATGTGTGTGTGTGTCCACTAGTTGACCACGTGGTTCCGGAACCCGGGGTCAGTTTGCTGTCTGCCTTTGAGCAGTGGCGTGAGTGGGCGGACAGCAAGTCGTGCTGTGACTACTCTCTACATGTGGACATCACTGAGTGGCACAAGGGAGTCCAGGAGGAGATGGAGGCCCTTGTCAAGGACCACGGTACAGACACATCCACATTAACATCTCATAATGTCATATAGTACATTTTGATTGGTTGTGTTCATGTTTTCTCTTTCTGTATGGTTGTTAGATTTCCTACATGTACAGTACCAGTCAAAAGTTTGGACACACCTAGTCATTCAAGGGTTTTTCTTTATTTTCTAAATTGTAGAATAATACTGAACACATCAAAACGATGAAATAACACATATGGAATCATGTAGTAACCAAAAAAGTGTTAAAAATATATTTTAGATTTTAGATTCTTCAAAATTGCCACCCTTTTCCTTGATGACAGCTTTGTACACTCTTGGAATTTTCTCAACCAACTTCATGAGGAATGCTTTTCCAACAGCCTTGAAGGAGTTCCCATATATGCTGAGCACTTGTTGGCTGCTTTTCCAAACTCTGCTGTCCAACTCATCCCACACCATCTCAATTGGGTTGAGGTTGTATGATTGTGGAGGCCAGGTCATCTGATGCAGCACTCCATTACTCTCTTGGTCAAATAGCTCTTATACAACCTGGAGATGTGTTGGAACATTGTCCTGATGAAAAACAAATAATAGTCCCACTAAGCACAAACTAGATGGGATGGCGTATTGCTGCAGAATTCTGTGGTAGCCATGCTGGTTAAGTGTGCCTTGAATTCTAAATACATCACCTACAGTGTTACCAGCAAAGCACCATCACACCTCCTCCATGCTTCACGGTGGGAACCACACATCCGTTCACCTAGTCTCACAAAGGCAGGACGGTTGGAACAAAAAATCTAAAATTTTGACGATTTATACTCATCAGACCAAAGGACAGATGTCCACCAGTCTAATGTCCATTGCTCGTGTTTCTTGGCCCAAGCAAGTCTCTTCTTATTATTGGTGTTTTTTTGTAGTGGTTTCTTTGCAGCAATTCAACCATGAAGGCCTGATTCATGCAGTCTCCTCAGAACAGTTTATGTTGAGATGTCTGTTACTTGAACTCTGTGAAGCATTTATTTGGGCTGCAATTTCTGAGGCTGGTAACGCTAATGAACTTGCCCTCTGCAGCATATGTAACTCTGGGGCTGCGACTGCACTTGAAGAAACTTTCAAAGTTCTTGAAATGTTCGTATTGACTGACCTTCATGTCTTAATGTAATGATGGACTGTCGTTTCTCTTTGCTTATTTGCACTGTTCTTGCATTCCAGGTGACTACCTTATGAAGCTGGTTGAGAGAATGCCAAGAGTGTTTAAAGCTGTCATCAAGGCAAAGGGTGGCTACTTTGAAGAATCTCAAATCTCAAATATATTTTTATTTGTTTCACACATTTTTGGTTACTACATGATTCCATATGTGTTATTTCATAGTTTTTATGTGTTCACTATTATTCTACAATATAGAAAATAGTAAAAATAAAGAAAAACCCTTGAATAAGTAGGTGTGTCCAAACTTTTGCCTGGTGTACTGTATGTCATAGGTTTCTGGTCTCTTTGCCGCTCTTTGTTTCTCATCCCAACTCTCTGTACCTTCTTTTGACACATGCTCTCTTCCCTCAGGTGTCAACTCTTTCCTTGTCTATCTGGCTTATAAGGATGTTTTCCAGCTTGCTGACTCTCAGGTATGACTTACCTTATCATATGGTAGCTTTTTTTTTACGTTGGCCCCCTGTTTGTCTTACAGGAAACACACATCGATCGCTACCGCCACAAAGGACATGAATGGTTAAAATAATCTTTAAGAAAAAAGTATGAAAGGAATTCACCTCTTTTCGCACCGCATTAACTGTACTGTTAAAAGTTATGGGACAAAATCATGCTGAATGCTTAATTACATGCACTGTAAGACTTTATATACTGTAGGTCTCCAGCCCTTCCCACCCAGCATATCCCATGGCCTGCTCTGGGCTGAGTTGAGGAGGGAGGGTGGGGGAGGTTGAGGCATTAATTGTGTGTGTCTCCAGTGGGAGTAAGGGATGATGAAAGAATGCACCAGTCAAAGTCTTTGTGTCTGACTCATGGTAAAACAGATTCATCTTGGACTGGAGGCTCCTTTGAAAACGGCCCACGTTGGTCTTTGCACCTGTGTGAGGAATGCGTTCAGGCTGCTTGGCCAGAGCGTTTCATTCTATTTTGTGCAGGTCTCCCATGGTAGCTCTTTATTATATTTCTGGCTTTTGGGAGATGACTCATACAAGACTCACACATCGCTCATACATCAGTAACAGGTTCCCCTCTACCACTGTTGTATTTGAGACCTTCAGAGTGAGTTTTGCATGGTGTGAAATTGCCATTATTGTTCACTTTGCTCAGCTATCAGAGTATCCTCAATTAACTTTACCTTGTCTGTTCTATGACCCATCTGTGGTTGTCTCAGGCTGCTGACATGGTTATTTCCTGTAGGTCTATGAGGTGTTCAGTGTGATCCGGGACCTGGGGGCCATCGCTCAGGTCCATGCTGAGAATGGAGACATTGTGGCTGAGGTAAGACCTGAGGCTAATGGGGTAAGGCGGTTTTCTCTTTCTAAAATGGCGCGGAAGAAATGGCAGCAGTTTTACAGGCGCCCAACCAATTGTGCTATGTTTCTTTTTTGCGTTATTTGTAACTTATTTTGTACATAATGTTTCTGCAACCGTATCTTACGGCAAAAAAAGAGCTTCTGGATATCAGGACAGCGATCACTCACCTCGGATTAGACAGATATCTTTTCTTCAACAAGCAGGACGCACAGGACATTCTCCGAACACCCGACAAGGCCAACATCCCAGTTATTGGCAAGAGGAAGAGACGCATATGCATAGTCACTTTAACCATATCACATTGTACATACTACCTCAATCAGCACGACTAACCGGTGCCTGTATATAGCCTCGCTACTGTTATTTTTCACTTTCTTTTTTACTGTTGTTTTTATTTCTTTACTTACCTATAGTTCCCCTTAATACCTTTTTTGAGCTGTTGGTTTGAGCCTGTAAGTAAGCATTTCACTGTAAGGTCTACACCTGTTGTTTTCGGCGCACGTGACAAATAAACTTTGATTTGATTTGATATTGTCATACCGACCTTCTCAGTATTGCCGGCTTAGTACACAAGGGGGCGCCAAAAAAACACAGAATGCTAACAAAATTAGCACAAGTAGTAACGACTTTCCAAGGGGGTTGCTAGCTAAATATGCTAACGATCGAAAACGAAAATAAGCAATTTGCAAAGACAGTCAATCCAGCTCATGTATATATATATATGTAATTTTTGGTAAGTTTGGACATTTACAAGCGAATGTGAACGAGAGACATTGTGCAAATTGTGGCAGCCCAGGGGAGTCAGAGGTGAAACACACAATAAATAAGACAGCGAGAGTCGGTTTTGCGGTGCTTAAACAAAAGTTGATTTTTAATAAAGGTTGGGGGGAACGAGGGGAGAAATACAACTGAAAGGCTTCTCATGTAACGGGTCACTGTGTCCAGTGTGGCTGTTCCTCGGACCGCCTGTGTTCATTTATTTTTTTTATTTTTTTTATTTCACCTTTATTTAACCAGGTAGGCTAGTTGAGAACAAGTTCTCATTTGCAACTGCGACCTGGCCAAGATAAAGCAAAGCAGTTTGACACATACAACAACACAGAGTTACACATGGAATAAACAAACATACAATCAATAATACAGTAGAAAAATCTATATACACCATGTGCAAATGAGGTAGGATAAGGGAGGTAAGGCAATAAATAGGCTATGGTGGTAAATTAATGACAATATGGCAATTAAACACTGGAATGGTAGGATGTGCAGAAGATGAATGTGCAAGTTGAGATACTGGGGTGCAAATGAGCAAGATAAATAAATACAGTATTGGGATGAGGTAGATTGGATGGGCTATTTACAGATGAGCTATGTGCATTGATCTGTGAGCTGCTCTGACAGCTGGTGCTTAAAGCGTCCATATGAACAAAAAAGAGAGTGAGAGTGATGAGTCTGGGGTTTCAATACTTGCGCCGGGAGTCGTTGTGTCTGGGAATGGGTCCTCTTGCTTTGGGCCCAAAGAAAAGGAAGAGAGAAAGTTGAGTCAAACATTACCTAGTATCTTCTTTGTCATCTGATCGAGGTGCTTATCATACTCACTGCTGTTCTTCTAGGGTCTAGGAGTACCCTCTGCCTATCTACCCAAGAGTCCGAGTGACTGCACCTCTACTTATACCCATTTGGGGTAACGAGGGAACGGTGGGACCAATTCCAGGTCCAATTGGTTGCAGCACCTGGACTGGGTAGTATGGGTGTTGAATCACCAGCCCCAGTCGGTGCCTGTAGAGCTGTCCATGGTGCTGACTCACCTTGGCCTCTGTAGCCCTCTGGAGCTGACTAAGGTCCTGCTCTTTCCTTGTAGCTCCCTGCTGGCCAGCTCATATATATATATGTAATTTTTGGTAAGTTTGGACATTTGCCACAAAATGAACAAAGTTTTGACGCATGCTTGTCTAAAGCACAAACTGTACTTGTGTACACACTGTCTGTGGAGTCTGGAGTTGCTTGGGCAACGGGCCTGCCTGCTCTGCTCAGAGAAGGGGGGGGAGCAAACGGAGAGGATAAAAAAAATGCAAGGAAATCAAGATAGCACTGGCAGCTGTACAGATAACTCATCCAAAGGACTTTGACTTCTCAAACATGGCAGGAAGCTAACAAGAGGACCCATGATGCCCCGTCACCTTATTAATTCAGCCACTTACTTAGATAACTAGCAAGTTAAACTTAGGGGTCGCGTTAACTCAGAATTTAGCATTTTTCACGCAGAAAGAAGATATAAAACACAATAAATATCTTGCTGCGTTTTGTAAGCGCACATCTAAAAATGCTTCTTATTGTAATTTCTGCTCGGCATCTGACAAATGTTGTGCTTTAGTTTCACTTCTCTACTCGGATGAGAATTCACAAACAGGCATTCTATCACCAGACAGCACTGACTGATGTGCAGCTACTTTTCTCTGTGTAGCCAAGTTTCACTTCAAGCAAAACATTAGCAAATGTACCTGGATACATTCTTTCTATGATAAACATTAGAAGTATAATGGCCATGCATTGTTTTTGCAAAACATAACTTGTTTTTTCATTGTAAGCTTATTTACTTGTGTGGCTGCCAGCCAAATAGCTTTGCACTTGTGTTGTCATCTGATGAAAATTAAGCTATTTTCTGCCGAATATGTTGCACTAATGTATTTTTTGTGAAGGAAAACTATAGTTGCACGTCCCTGATCACTCTATTGAAGCAACAAAAACACTGTTGACTTTCAAAATAATACGCGACCCCTGTCAATACACAGCCGGACTACACAGCCGGACTACACAGCTGGGCTCACCTGCACCCACTTTATCCCGTTGTGCTATTTACAAACAAACAGGTGACTGGCTTTCAACAGTATTGACGGTATGGAAAAACCATCCCGTGGCTATTCCCAAAGACCCCGTTATATGGTATATACAGTATACCGCCAAAGCCCAGCTAACAATACACCATTTACTGGACTATCAAAACCCGATCTAAAATATCTAACACTGGACATTTTTAAAGCGTGCCTGTTCTGTCCATTCAGGAGCAGCGTCGTATCCTGGAGCAGGGCATCACTGGACCTGAGGGACACGTCTTGAGCCGTCCTGAAGAGGTATAATGAATCTGCATTTGACCTCAAAGTTCTTTACCTCTCTGTTTTTATCTTCCCTTTATATTTTCAAAATGCGTCCTTGCATGGTCACCTTGACCTCTGAACCCTGGGTGTGTCTTTCAGGTGGAGGCAGAGGCTGTCAATCGTTCTGTGACAGTAGCCAATCAGACCAACTGTCCCCTCTACATCACTAAGGTGATGAGCAAGAGTGCTGCTGATGTCATCGCTCAGGCCAGGAAGAAGGGTGAGAGACTGTTGCTAGGCTGTTGCTAGGGTACAAACATACAGAAAGGTGAAGGGAAGATGCATGTGTGAGCCAAAAGAAGGGAGAGGCACGATAATAGGTCAATAACATCATTCATATTTGTAATCACATGATGTTTCTGATTGGCCTTGCAGGCACTGTGGTGTACGGGGAGCCAATCACTGCCAGCCTGGGCACAGACGGCTCACACTATTGGAGCAAGAACTGGGCCAAGGCCGCCGCCTTCATCACGTCCCCGCCCCTCAGCCCAGACCCGACCACGCCCGACTATCTCAGCTCCCTGCTCTCCTGGTGAGAGCACTAACTCAGCACCATTACACTGGATTGGGCCATATGGACAAATATCCATATTCATATGGTGTAAACTGTTATCATGGTGACAATATAAAGTAGGACAATCATCCCACTCAGAGTCCGGGTGGCACAGTCTAATCTCTTGTCCTGTGCCTTCCTCTCCAGTGGAGACCTTCAGGTGACTGGCAGTGCCCACTGCACCTTCAACACTGCCCAGCGCGCCGTGGGCAAAGACGACTTCACTCTCATCCCCGAGGGTACCAACGGCACTGAGGAGAGACTGTCCCTCATCTGGGACAAGTGTGTGGTGAGAGACTACATGTTATATATATAGAACATACAGTATACTCATATACAGTTCATAGTATATACAGTAGAACCTACAGTGTACATCATGTATAGAATTTGTATGCATTGTGTGAATTTGCACAGTGAACTGCCCCATTCTCTGTGTTCCCCTGGCTCATTCAGGTGACAGGTAAAATGGATGAGAACCAGTTTGTGGCGGTCACCAGCACCAACGCTGCTAAGATCTTCAACCTGTACCCCCGTAAGGGCCGCATCGCTGTGGGCTCTGACGCCGACCTGGTACTCTGGGACCCAGACGTCACCAAGATCATCTCAGCCAAGAGCCACAACTCGGTCAGTCAGTCACACGCACTACGCACAAATATTATACCTTCAGAAAAGCGCAATCTACTATATCCAGCCATATGGTATTACACATGTGGTATTACACCACAGATTCATCTTTGGGAAACTGCCCAAAATTAAATAGTTAAACTTTGAACATTCAAGTGAACTTGAGGTTAAATTGCAATGGTTCTATGAAATTACCATATTGGTATTTTTATGGTCATCTGACTCCTGACCACATATGATTGGTTGGGTTCCCCAGCTCTAGGGCGTGGGCCTTATGGTAACTCAGAGGAGTTATGTCACCCCCAAACTCTGCCAGAGTACGGGAACATGTCATTTCTGATTGTTAGCTGCCAAATCACAGTGTGCGTGTGTATGTCCATGTGCGTGTGTGTGCTTTTGCAATCTAATTGCTCTACCTCTCTGTGTTCTATGGTTTCTTTCTTTCCATTTGGTCAAGAAATGGACTAATGTACATGGGGAAAATTGGTAATTCAGAGAGACATAGTGTGTGTGTGTTGGGTGGTCCAGCCTCTTGGTGATCTCATGCTTTTTCTAAGCCCTGTGGAGCCCACTAAATTGCCATGACCTCACTCCTAGTCAGCCAGTAGTTTTTACGAGGGTGGTCACACTCCACACTGCTCTCCACTGCCCACACCATCCTTGTAAGTGCCTGGTAACTCTGCTCCTCGCTGCCTGGCTAAATCAATGGTCTGTGATGATCAATGATGCTATCTCAGGAGGGTTTTCAATTGCCATTTATCTAACCTTTGCAAAACCCATAGGGGACACTTAATGATTTGAACATTGGCCCACTATAAAACAGCAGCTCACTGGCAAAGGATGGAGGAGGAGGGAGGTCCACCACACTAGTACTAAAACCAATCAACTCACACAAATCATAAGAAAAATCATCTTTTGTACTACATTCTACCTCTCCTCTCTCCCCCTGTCGCTCTTCCAGAATGTGGAGTACA
Source organism: Salvelinus sp. IW2-2015 (assembly GCF_002910315.2). NCBI lineage: Eukaryota > Metazoa > Chordata > Actinopteri > Salmoniformes > Salmonidae > Salvelinus > Salvelinus sp. IW2-2015. Next base: position 15,402,710 of record NC_036842.1, read on the forward strand.
ACATCTTTGAGGGTGTGGAGGTGCGTGGCGCCCCCCTGGTAGTGATCAGCCAGGGTAAGATCGTCCTGGAGGAGGGGAACCTCCACACCACCGAGGGGTGCGGCCGCTTCGTGGGCCGGAAGCCCTTCTCTGACTACGTCTACAAGAGGATAAAGGCCCGCAGCAGGGTAAGGCACTGTTTTGGAACACAGGGTAAGGCACTGTTATTTCCACGGGAGTGGGTTCCCTTTTCAAATACCCTGTATCATGTTAAGTTGTTGACTCATGATAAGATGAGGGTATTTGCTGACAAGTTGGATGTTGCGTTCCACTATAAGTAGCAGGGTAAAAGTTCTGTCACTGCAACGGATTTCCATCATATGGATTTTTTGGTTGTACAGTAGTTATTATATATTTTTTGAGGTGTATATATATATATATTATATATTTTATTTTTTTATCAAATTGAAAAGGACTGGAGCTGGTCAAACTCGCAGTTTAATGTACAAAATGATCCTCTTTCCCTAAAAGCTTTTTACATGAAAGGGGAAGTTAATTTACATGACAGGGGAAGTTAATTTACTAGAAAGGGGAGGTTAATTTACATGAAAGGGGAGGTAAATTTACATGAAAGGGTAAGTTCATTTACATGAAAGGGTAAGTTAATTTACGTGAAAGGGGAAGTTAATTTACATGAAGGTGGAAGTTAATTTCGCCCTGCAGACAATCGATCTGAGATCGACTTAAGTTTTAGTCATGGTGTTTTTTCGGGGGTTTAACCCATGCAGTAGGTTCGGGTTGTTTGATCTTGACTCTTGATTCTGCCTCCTCCCTGTTCTCCAGCTGGCTGAGCTAAGGGGTGTTCCCCGGGGGCTTTATGACGGGCCTGTCTGTGAGGTGTCAGTCACACCCAAAACTATGACTCCTGCCTCCTCTGCCAAGACCTCTCCAGCCAAGCAGGCAGTAGCCGGCGCCCAGCCTGTCCGCAACCTGCACCAGTCAGGGTTCAGCCTATCTGGTGAGGATCCATGAATCCATTCACTAGAGATATCTGACATTATACCTATCATAGTTTGTTACCCCCTTTTTCTCCCCAATTTCGTGGTATCCAATTGTTAGTAGTTACTGTCTTGTCTCATTGCTACAACTCCCGTACGGACTCGGGAGAGGCGAAGGTCGAGAGCCGTGCGTCCTCCGAAACACAACCCAACCAGGCCGCACTGCTTCTTAACACAGCGCGCATCCAACCCGGAAGCCAGCCGCACCAATGTGTCGGAGGAAACATCGTACACCTAGCGACCTGGTCAGCGTGCACTGCTCCCGGCCCGCCACAGGAGTCGCTAGTGCGCGATGAGACAAGGATATACCTGCCGGCCAAACCCTCCCTAACCCGGACGACGCTATGCCAATTGTGCGCTGCCCCATGGGCCTCCCGGTCGCGGCCGGCTGCAACAGAGCCTGGGCTCGAACCCAGAGTCTCTGATGGCACAGCTAGCACTGCCGATGCAGTGCCTTAGACCACTGCACCACCCGGGAGGCCCATACCTATCATAGTTTTGATGATAAACTATGATATGTTCATAACAATGAAAATGTCATAATACAGTGATATTGACTTCCTCCTCTTCTGTACTTGTAGGTGCTCAAGTTGATGACAACCTTCCTCGGCGTAACACCCAGCGCATTGTGGAGCCACCTGGTGGCAGGGCCAACATCACCAGCCTGGGTTAACCCCTCCCATTGGCCACCAGGGGAAACGAGGGCTTGAGGAGAGGGGCATCAGGGACTAGGGGCCATTCCACCAGGAGCCAAACCAATTCTCCCCTCCTCAATCTCTCTCCCCCATCTGCCGCTCACTACATCTCTCCCCCACTCTCTCTCTACCGACACCCCACTATAAAGGAGACGCCTATAAAAAAGATTTGCCTCATTTGAAGAAAAAAGAGACGAAAACAACAGCCCGTATTTGAGCACTTTTGACTCTATTATTTAGTGTTCTCCCTGTACTTTCTTCCTGCCATGTATCATTTAGTTTAGTCAAGACAGTGCATGTCGCATTTGCACGGAGGAAGTCCAATCTGTTTCCGTTCGTCTTTTTTCATTTTCAATGTAGTGTAAATGAAGTATGGAGACACATGGGTAACATGTTCTACATCAGATTAGTTGCGCTAACATTATGTAGTGAACAAACATGGAAGAGATAAGTTGCTTATGCCTTCCTCAATATTGATCTTTTCCTCTTTTCACTGGTTTGTGTTTGTTCTCTACTGTTTATACAGCCTTGCCCTCCACTGTGCTTGTCATCTCCCACACTGTTAAGATCAGTACAGCACTGGCTACGATCAACACAATTTATTGACTTGTCCATTGTTATTGTTTAAAGCTGGTAGTATGCTATCCTCGTCCTCAGGTTACGGGATGAGCCATGAGATTAGTAGTAAGCTGAACCACTGTTGAAAACCTTAAAGGAACTTCTCACGGGTGCTCATCTCATGTCATCCCACCAGAAGATTTGTTTGAAGGAATAAATGGAATGAAAAAACATGGTCCATATTTAGAAGCTGCTGGTGAGCCAGGAAAGTCCAGTAGATTAGGAGGAGTTTTGGCGGGCGGTGGATAGAGCGCTGTCTCCCAGGGAGAGGCCGTCATGGAACTTAACGGCCCATGAGAGGAGATGTGACTCAAATTTAGGATGTTGGGAGGAGTGTAACCGGGCGGCTGCGAAGGAAGGAAGATTTGTCAGAATACTAGGGAATGCCCAATTTTTCATAGCCTCATTCAACTCACCCTCTCAGCTACGCTATAGTACAGTATGTGACCATATACCTCGCCTGAAGGGGATTGTAATCTATCACTGTAATGGGATCTTTGAGATTCATACACCATTTAATTGACAGTGTTGCAGGCAGCAACCCTCCCTCTGTTCTAGAATGTCCCAGTACCAAACAGTGCATTCAGAAGACTGGTCGTCTTTCTGCTCCCGGCCTCCTCTTTTTAATTCATGCACTCCCCCTTTTCCTTTTTAACTCTTTATGTGCCTGAACCCACAGAAGTTGTACTGATAGTTCGATTTTGTATTATTCTTATTATGGTAAGAGAAGGATGTAAGATAAAAATGTAAAATAGCTGATGTTAACTGATACAAAGGTGCCAGATTTTTGTTATTTCGTATTCCACTGATAGTGCTCCTTTAAAAACAACAATGCTTACTTAATATGTTCTAATGTTTTAGTTTTTAACTGCTGTTATATTTAGTGTCATTCTGTAAGCTGTGGCCTGAGGCTGAACACTATTCATTTGAGCTTGAAAGTAGACCTGGAGTAATGCATATCTAACTAATGTGCAGTGTTAATGTGTAAGGGATGGGACACACACTGGTCCCAGTGCACCACTCCTTGGGTCTCAGACCTGGAGTGCTGGTAATGGCCCTTTGTTTTGCATGGTCTGGTTTTCATTAAGGCAAAGCAGTCTGGCAGCTGTTTTCTACCTTCACTCGCATGTCAGCGAGATCCTGGCCTAAAAGTCGCTGTTCTTTCAGTGTTCGCATTTTCCTCTCCATGACTCAACACAGAGCAACACACTCACTCACACTGTTACAGACACACTCACCCACACCGTGACAGACACACTCACCCACATTGTGACAGACACACACACTCACACTGTTACAGACACACTCACTCACACTGTGACAGACACACTCACTCACACTGTGACAGACACACACACTCACACTGTTACAGACACACCCACTCACACCGTGACAGACACACATACCGTTACAGACACACTCACCCACACCGTGACAGACACACTCACCTACACTGTGACAGACACACACACTCACACTGTGACAGACACACACACACTCGCACGCATGCACTCACAGAACAAGTGGTGTCTGTATGTCCTTCCAGCACTGTGCTGTGGCTTGGACCCTTGGTTTTCCTGGCTGTGTTAAGGTCTCATAGGAAGCCCTTAGAAGGTAGAGTCTTTTTCAGGGTAGTAATGTTATCTGTGTTTAAGGAATCCATAGCAGGGAAATGAAAGTTTGACACTTCAGTGTGACTGCCTACAGGGAATGAGATTAGACAGGGATGGGAGGGAGGTCTGCTTGTTAGTGTTCAATCACTCAGGTGAAAGGGTCACTCCAGTCAGCGTTTGGATGATCTAATGCAGCCAGATGACTATATCTCAGAATTGTGCATATGCATACAGTACCAGTCAAAAGCTTGGACACCCCTACTCATTCAAGGGTTTTTCTTTATTTGTACTATTTTCTACATTGTAGAATAATAGTGAAGACATCAAAACTATAAAATAACACATATGGAATCATGTAGTAACCAAAAAAGTGTAAAACAAATCAAAATATATTTTATATTTGAGATTCTTCAAAGTAGCCACCCTTTGCCTTCTTGAAAGTTTTGCGCACACTTAGCATCTCTCAACCAGCTTCACCTGGAATGCTTTTTCAACAGTCTTGAAGGAGTTCCCACATATGCTGAGCACTTGTTGGCTGCTTTTCCTTTACTCTGCGGTTCAACTCATCCCAAACCATCTCAATTGGGTTGAGGTCGGGTGATTGTGGAGGCCAGGTCATCTGATGCAGCACTCCATCACTCTCCTTATTGGTCAAATAGCCCTTACACAGCCTGGAGGTGGGTTGGGTCATTGTCCTGTTGAAAAACAAATGATAGTCCCACTATGTGCAAACCAGATGGGATGGCATATCACTGCAGAATGCTTTGGTAGCCATGCTGGTTAAGTGTGCCTTTGAATTTCTAAATAAATCACAGACAGTGTCACCAGCAAAGCCCCCCACACCATCACACCTCCTCTTCCATGCTTCACGGTGGGAACCACACATGCGGAGATCATCTGCACCTACTCTGCGTCTCACAAAGACAGGCAGTTGGAACCAAAAATCTCACATTTATACTCATCCCCAAAGGAACAGATGTCCACCAGGTTCTAATGTTCATTGCTCGTGTTTCTTGGCCAAAGCAAGTCTCTTCTTCTTATTGGTGTCCTTTAGTAGTCGGTTTCTTTTCAGCATTTACGAAATGAAGCCTGATTCACGCAGTCTCCTCTGAATAGTTGATGTTGAGATATGTCTGTTACTTGAACTCTGTGAAGCATTTATTTGGCTGCAATTTATGAGGCTGGTAACTCTAATGAACTTATCCTCTGCAGCAGAGGTAACTCTGGGTTTTCCTTTCCTGTGGCTCTCATGAGAAGTCAGTTTCATTCATAGCGCTTGATGGTTTTTGCGACTGCACTTGAAGAAAGTCTTGAAATTTTCAGTTTACTGACATTCATGTCTTAAAGTAATGATGTACTGTCATTTCTCTTTGCTTATTGAGCTTGTTCTTGCCATAATATGGGACTTGGTCTTTTACCAAATAGGGCTATCTTAATGGCTCAAACGCATTAAGAAGGAAATAAATCCACAAATTAACTTTTAAGAGGCACACCTGTTTTATTGAAATGCATTCCAGGTGACTACTTCATGAGGCTGGTTGGAGAATGCCAGAGTGTGCAAAGCTGTCATCAAGGCAAAGGTGGCAACTTTGAAGAATCTCAAATATAACACTTCTTTGGTTACTACATGATTCCCATATGTGTTTATTTCATAATTTTGAGTAGCGCATTTCGACTAATATCGTCGACAATAGTTAGGAT